>NC_080671.1:77653053-77953053 GCF_030247195.1 Topomyia yanbarensis
CGAGCATGGTCCAAGTCTCATGCCCGTAGAGAACCACCGGTCTTATAAGCGTTTTGTACATGGTGCATTGGGTGCGGGAGTGAATCTGTCTTGATCGCAGTTTCTTCTGGAGCCCATAGTAGGCCCGACTTCCACTGATGATGCGTCTTCGGATTTCACGGCTCACGTTATTGTCAGCCGTTAATAAGGATCCTAGGTAGACAAAATCCTCCACTATCTCGAAGGTATCCCCGTTGATCGTAACGCTGTTATCTAGCCGGATCCTGTCGTTTTCGGTTCCGCCTACCAGCATATACTTTGTTTTGGACACATTTACCACCAGTCCGACCTTCGCTGCTTCACGTTTCAGGCAGATGTATAGGTCTGCCACCGTTCCAAATGTTCGGGCGATAATGTCCATGTCGTCCGCGAAGCATACAAATAGGCCGGATTTCGTGAAGATCGTGCCCCGAGTCCATCACCTTGTCTCAGTTCCCGTCGAAATTCGAAAGGACTGGAAACTTCACCCGAAATCCATACGCTGTTTTGTACACCGTCCATCGTTGCTTTGATCAGTAGAGTGAGCTGCCCGGGAAAGCTGTTTTCGTCCATGGTTTTCCATAGCTCTACGCGGTCGATACTGTCGTATGCCGCCTTGAAGTCGATGAACAGGTGATGCGTTGGGGCTTGGTATTGACGGCATTTCTGGAGGATTTGCCGTACGGTGAAGATCTGGTCCGCTGTCGACCGGCCATCGATGAAGCCGGCTTGATAACTTCCCACAAACTCATTTACTTTAGGTGATTGACGACGGAAGATGATCTGGGATAGCACTTTGTAGGCGGCATTCAAAATGGCGATCGCTTGGAAGTTCTCACACTCCAAACGGTCACCTTTCTTGTGAATGGGGCAGATCACCCCGTTTTTCCACTCCTCCGGTAGCTGTTCGGTTTGCCAGATCCTGACTACTAACCGGTGCAGACAAGTGGCCAACTTTTCTGGGCCCAACTTGATGAGTTCTGCTGCGATACGATCTTTGCCAGCTGCTTTATTGTTCTTGAGCTGTTGGATGGCATCCTTAACTTCCCTCAACGTGGGAGTTGGTTCATTCCCATCCTCAACTGCACTGACGTAGTCAAATCCTCCGTTGTCTTGGTCATCTGTACCTACATTTTCCTCGCGTTCAGGCGCTCGTCGAAGTGCTGCTTTCACCTTTCGATCACCTCACGGTTGTCCGTCAGCAGGCTCCCGTCCTTATCCCTACATATTTCGGCTTGCGGCACAAAGCCTTTGCGGGATGCTTCTGGTGGAACTTCCGTGTATCTTGAGAACGGCACAGCAGTTCCATTTTCTCGCACTCCGCTTCTTCCAGGCGGCATTTTTTTCTCCCGGAAGTGGCGTGTCTGCTGCCTCCGCTTCTGTTTGTATCGTTCCACATTCTGTCGGGTTCCATGCTGCAGCATGACCGCTCGCGTTGCATTCTTCTCCTCCAAAACCGCTCTGCACTCCTCGTCGAACCAATCTTTCCGTCGTCTCCGTTCCTCGTACCCGACAATGTCCTCAGCTACGTTGTTGATGACTGCTTTTACTGTTCTCCAGCAGTCCTCTAGAGGAGCAACGTCGAGCTCTCCCTCGTCCGGTAATGCTGCCTCGAGGTGCTGCGCGTAGGCAGTGGCGACATCTGTTTGCTTCAGTCGCTCCAGATCGTACCGAGGCGGCCGTCGGTACCGTACATGATTAATGACGAATAGTTTTGGGCGCAATTTAACCATCACCAGGTAGTGCTCAGAGTCGATGTTAGCGCCACGATAGGTCCTGACATCGATAATGTCGGAGATGTGCCGTCCATCGATCAGGACGTTGTCGATTTGCGATTCCGCTTGTAGCGGTTATCTCCAGGTGTAACAATAAGGGAGACTGTGCTGGAAGAAGGTGCTACGAATGGCCATGTTATTGGAGGCGGCCAAATCAATGAGTCGAAGGCCGTTCTCATTCGTCAGCTGGTGAGCGCTGAACTTTCCAATCGTCGGTCCGAATTCCTCCTCCTGGCCTACCTGAGCGTTTAAGTCCCCAATGATGATCTTGACGTCGTGGCTTGGGCAGCGGTCGTATTCTCGTTTGAGCTGCGTGTAGAAACCGTCTTTGTCTTCATCGGTGCTTCCGCAGTGAGGGCTGTGCACGTTTATTATGCTGATGTTGAAGAAACGGCCCTTGATCCTCACCTGCACATTCTTTCGTCGATCGGTCACACACCGATCAGGCGCCTTTGCATATCGCCCATCACAATAAAAGCTGTCCCTAGCTCATGTGTGTTGCCGCTGCTCTGGTAGATGGTATGATTACCTCTAAACGTTCGCACCATGGATCCTGTCCAACACACCTCCTGCAGCGCTACGATTCCGAACCCGCGGTCCTTGAGAATATCGGCGAGTACGCAGGTGCTCCCGATGGAGTTGAGAGATCTGCAGTTACACGTTCCGAGCTTCCAAACGCTAGTCCCTTTTCGTCGCAGTGGTCGTCGCCATTGGTATCGGATCGCATTCTTATCTTGTTGACTTTACGCTGCAATTAGTTTTTTTTTACGGTTGGCTCGCAGGGCCTGACACCAACCCCCTAACTTTCCGGAGGACCATAGTGCAGCAGTTGAGTCCTTCACTGGCACTCGGACGATGATCAACCGCCCCTAACATGGGACAGACGCTGTTTTGAGCCGCTCCTCCTGGAAATCAGACGCTCAGGTTTGCAGCAACATTCGTTATAACACCTCATAACTTTCTACATGATCGAGATCATATATAGGACAGAATGTTATGTCGGACTTGCCAAATCGCGCCTTTCATTGACCTGTGTATAATAAACAATTTCGGATTTTTATTGTTGCACTTGAGGTATGTCAGTGTACAAAAATGATTATATCTTGCCCAGAACAGGTTATCTGGGGAATACATATTGGTGTGATATGGATAAATGTCTTTGCAACAAAATGATAACGAAAAATCCCAAAGCGCGAGTGCTCGAGGGTTAACAATCATATTTTATTTCGTTGCATCAACAATTGCAATTCTTTTTTGCCAAATTACAAAATTATCGTGTGCCAAGAAATTGTTAAATCATTTGTCAGATGTTTTAAACATTTTGAAAACTTAAATGATGCCATTTTGTTATTGAAAATTGCTTACGGTGCTTACGTTCCTGATTTCAGTGTGCAGGAAACTGGTATTAATTAAGGCCGTTCAATATGGTTGAGTATCAGCATCATTATTCTCACACACACATTTCACCTGAGAGACATTGCACCAAGTGTTGACCGCGCTAGATTGTTAATAGAAAAAGTTTTTCAAAATCAATTCAGGTTGTCGTGAGAAACTTATGTTTTATGTTCGCACCAGCATGAATCGTTATCATTTATCACTTTCTTCTGCCAGCACCAGAACTTTAATGGAGTGAAACATTGCCATATTTATTCAACTTTTGCCGGCGTTGCAAAGTTGAAAGATTTTGCGATTCCACCGAAAGGCATCTTTCATTGCCCCCCTATGATGTTCTTACTCAAGTTATGCATTTTCCCGACGGAAAAATCAAATCAAATGTTAGATTTCATACGAAAGTCAGTCAAAACTCACAAAGTGTGCAAAGCGGATGGAGAATTCAGATATGTTTTTCCTAACACGTGTGAGAAAGTTTTTTACGCTTCCATGTGCTAATATAAAACAGTTTAAAATGTTTTGTCAGAGTCCCATCGTCTTTTTTATTTGGATGCATAGGCGGCTCCAGGCAGATAAAGGAGGGACATCCCTTCTTGGCAAAATGTATCTGATGCCCGGATTGAAAAACTGAATTTAGAATTTTGTAAACGCGTTCCCTGGCATGCGCTAAAAGTAGCGAGAAATTTGGTAAATCTTAAACCGACATTATTTAAGAGTCCATCAAGGAAGCCACCAAGGACTACTCGTATCTGTTTTACTCATCAATGATATTGATTGATACTATGAACTACATAAGCACCTTAACACATCATAAGGATTTTCAAAAGCAAGTACCTTAAAACGGGGTATCTTTACTTTTTTCAGTAACGTACGATAAGATGATTCCCTCTAACCAAATAATTGAAACAAAAACAAACCATATTCTAAACATGTTCAGTATCTATCGACAACGATTATTTCGTCATTTGATGTACCTTTTATGAACACAAATTCAAATTGAAAATGATACAACTCTTATGAATCGCTTCAATCTGTTCAAACAATCCCTTGCATAATAATGAGATCAATTAAGGTTGCACAGAGAATGCGCAAAATTCGCAAACGAAAAAAGCAGTTTTTTCCACACCGTATGTCAGTTCTTCATACAAATCAATCAGCAGTGCTGTAACAACATTCTACATACGCTGATTGATTTTTATGAAGATCTGACATACGGTGTGGAAAAAACTGCTTTTTTCGTTTGCGAATTTTGCGCATTCTCTGTGCAACCTTAACTTCAATTAAATTATATTTTTATTCAATAATTCATTTTGAAAATCCGATATTTTTATTGTTGACTATTTATTTTCGACTATTTTGCTGAAAAAGTTCGTTAAAGTAATTTACACAACATTTCGAGCGTTATCTTTAATTTCGATACACTTATTTTGCTGATCAGTTTCCCTGAAAACAAAGAATGAAAATTTGCAACAAAGTTTCTTTACTTTCATAGTAAAATGATTTAAAATGTGCTACAAGTCGAACACTTTCAATCTATGGAAACCAGTACTAGTTTTAAAAATGCTAACAGTTACATCTACCGTAAACCGGGGTGACTTTGATCGTCGGGGTGACTTTGATCACTCGAAACTTTTTTCGTAGATTACATATTTAGCTAGAATAGTCTACCTAATCATTCAAATTTGTAATGAGTTTTACTCTAAACTTATAAAGTAGTGATTTGTTATACTTTTGTTATACTTTGAGTACATTATTCGATTTTTGAGCACAAAATATGCAAAAATCTGAACTTTTACTTTATCTTATTTTGACGAAGCTTCGTAAAGTGTCTATTTTTTATACAACAAATAAATCTTAGATTTTAGCAAGAATAGTAAATTACAAGCGAGTGTTTATTTTTCTTTGGTATCGGATGTGCCAAATCGATTTCTGCGAGCTTGATTAATTTGAAAAAATTGTTTTGTGAAACTAGTTAGCAATTATTTCAAATTATTTCAAGCTTAAATTCGCAATATTTTTTATATGCAATACTCAAATATGTTAAAATGGATGAAAATCTTTGTTAATTGATAAACCGCTGAAATAAAACAAATTTAGCAATTAAACAAGTTTTTAGATACTTTTATTCTAGTTAGACCCAATTTATACGAATTTTGGTCAGTTGAGTTTTACAGTATATTGAAATGCTGTGTACAATGCCAATTAACAGCTATTTAACAATGGGTATCGTTTTAAAATTAGATTAAACATACATTTGAATGAAAAACATTAACATCAAGAACTTAATGTAGGTGAACATACATGTTATCAAAATGACCCCGGAATATGCAAACGGACGGCAAATTGTAATGATTTTTGAAAAATAGTAGTAAGCAGGGAATTTCAGGTAATACGAAAAAAATATGTTACTTCAAAAAATATGTAATGATTACGTCGAAAAGTAATCAATGTCACCCCGGTTTACGGTACTTGAATTGAATATAGTTATTCGAAAAACTGTTGCAAAAATGATCAATGTTCCCCCATTTAACGGTATACATGAAAAGGTTCAATACACATGCTTTTCTACTACAACACTTTCTAGTTGAATAGAGACGTGGCATGTGCCTCTCATTGGTTCCGCCAGTGTTTGGACAATACAGTCGGGTCTCCTACTACACGGATTCCTACTGCGCGGTACCAGCGTAATAGGAATCCCACAGCTTATGGGATTTTGACTAATTGGGGCTGTGGCCGAAGCTTTCGTCTGCGTTAACATTCAGCGCCATACTTTCTTTGGCAATGTTGTTGTGCTTACTTAGACCTACAATTTAGAGTAATTGGATATCCAATTAGTTGAGAACTGTGCCGCCAGGGGTACTTTAAAAGAGAGTAAATAAATCGAACCTCTCGTCGTGAATGTGACTATCATTGAATGGGTTTAACATGAAATATATCGAAACACTTAGGGATCATCCATAAATGACGCAGCATTATATGGGTGAGTTGTGCATTTTGTGATGATGTGTGACGACAGGGGGTAGGGGGTCATGTCATGCTACGTAGCTTTTTTAAAGGGAAATAACTAACATCGTTTTTCATTTTTTTTTAATTTTACAGGTCAAGGGGGGGGGGTTAAATTACCGTCAAGCTGGTAATTACCAGAGGGTATTTAGAGGTTTGTGACGAATTGCTACGATGGGGGAGGGGGGGGGGTGTTAAGAATCACTCAAAAATGCTACGTCATTTATGTATCGTCCCTTATTATTTTGAAGGGTGGTGTCTCGGGAAGATTTATCCAGAAAGTCAAGAGCTTCTGGATGGTGGAAAACATAACTCGGAATTGTCCCTCCAGGCGGCACTAGTGTGACTGCAAATGAACAAAGAAAAAATCGAAAGACTACCAGATGGTGACAGGTTAGTTTGGGATACTCTTACTATGTGGCGCTAGTGAGCATACCACCTTTCAGCACATTATAGAATATGATGCATCTCAAGATGTATTCTAAGATAATTTAGAAAGATGATGTTTTCATCAAAGTACTAGAGGAGGTCAAGGGCTACGCGATTATGGACAAATCAAATTGAAATAGATCCGCTAGGCGGGACTAGTGTGCATGTGCTATTTTTCAAAATCTATATCTCGAGATCATGATGATTTGGAAGTGTGGTGTCTTCGACAATATTCATCAGCGGGTCGAGTGCTGCCCGAAGGCGAATGGATAATTTCAGAATTCAGTCACTAGGCGGCGCCAGGGAAGTACATGAACGGTGATGTTTTGTCACGAAAGTTCAAAAATTTAGAAAAATGATGTTGTCTGTTATGTTTCTCAGGACTACAAGGGCTGTTTGATAATGTAATGATTAAATTGGATACCACCCGCTAGGCGGCGCTAGTGAGCATACATCTTTTTATTTCAGTATTTCCAAAGAGATGGCAATTTAGAAGGGTGATGTCTTAAGCAAAGTTGCTCGAGATATCAAGAACTGCCCGGTGGTGATAGATTAGTTCGGGATACTCTCACTATGCGGCGCTAGTGAGCATGCAAGCTTTCAACACTTGGTAGATTGTAATGTATCCAAAAAAATTGATGATTTCGGTCTTCCGGGCCTCGAATAAACAGTCGATTTTAAAAAAAACATTGCATAGACTTTCTTTACATGAGAAAGGTAAAATCCAAAAAAACACCTGAATTGATGAGGAGGTCCCATTAAGCGGATCCAGGCATGGTAGAAGAGCACGACTCATCGATATGAGGTATTGGGATATTGATAAAACAATACTATTTTAGCAACGCACTGAAGAGTTGCAAATGTTCGAGTGTACATTTTGCCGTTATATATTTACATCCATCCTCAGTGCGGCCCTAAAAATCTAAGGGCTCTGGCCCAGGTCCAGTGTGCCCATTCCGAATGGTTTAACTAGCTAGAAGTGTTAGTGAAACATCTTTCTTGCGGACGACTTTAGGGCCGATTTCTTCATTAACGCTTACCTTTTAAATTATGTGACAAATGAAGAGTGGGAACATTTTTCTATTGGACGACCCAAGTAACCATACGTATTAAGCCATTGCACAATAATGCCTATACATTTGCAATAATATTGCATTGAAACGCCATTATAATATTTACAATGCAATTAAGCCTCATATTAGCATCATCAAAGCATACAGGCTCAGGCGGAATATAGCATTATCGCTTGGTCTGTATACATATATAACGCGGATATAACACGTACATGCTTCAAGGATCTTTAAAGCATATATGCTTAACATGTGCATTTAGTGTCATTCTAGAGCAAATATAAAGCTAATATAACAATACCGTGATGCTGTGGGTTTATTCGATATGCATCCCCTCTTGAAAATTATATTCGGCATATTTCATTTCATTCAGGCATAAAAAGCAGCGCACTTTCCGTGAAGGATGAGGCAAGCTACTTCTGTTCGACACTTCCTAAAGGAAATTTTCATAAATAATTACTCATGTCGTGTGGGAACGAAATTCCGTTAAGGATATTTATTACAACCCATTAGAATGGAGTAAATTACGGGTCTGAACGATATTTAAAGATTTTTCCTTTTTGTTTATCATACCGATAAGGGGCCGTACACAAATGACGTAGCTTTTTTTCGGCGATTTCTGACCCCTCCTTCCCCCCTCGTAGCATTTGGTCACAAAATTCTAACCTCCCCCTCGTAAATAACGTAGCATTTACCTACCCCCTCCCCCTCGTACCATGCAAAGCGGAAAAAAATTACATATGTTTTTCAATTATTTTAAATACATGTCCTTTCAAAATGATTGACGACTTTTATAAACATTTTCATTATAACAGAAAATTGCGTGCAAAATAAGCCCATTTCATGACAAATATAGTGTTGATAGTTTTGTTTTGAATGTTATATGTCAAAGGGAGCATGAAGAGAAGTTCTCTCAGTTCACAATCCTGCAGCTTCCAATGATTCTAACAAACATACGTTCATCTAAATTACTGAATTTTGTTTGGATGAATCCGAAGTGAAAAATTAACTCAGCTTCCAACCTAAGTCTACTAGTTAGCAACATTAGTTAACTAAATGTAGCAAGTTAACTCCACATAAAACATCTTTTCGTATTTATGCGAACTTGTAATTCCGCGAATCATAAAATTTACCTCATGAAAAACCGCATCAAAAGTAACTTGTTTGAATTTAAATTTATTTCTCTTGGGAATGGAGAATTATTAAACTGTTTTCTCTGAACAACGGGTTTCAAACTTAATGCTACGTCGCACAACTTCTGACCCTACCCTCCCCCTCGTCACATTTTGTCACAAATTTGGTATACCCTCCCTACCCCCCAAAATGCTACGTCATTTATGCATGGCCTCTAAGGAAACATAAGAAATCGTTGCGGAAAATGACAGCCAATTAATAGCATGAACAATGCCGATATCATGCATGCAAATTTGAAATGTGTACACTGCACAGTGGTCCATAATGCAAATTTAGCAGGAATTTTGAGATTTTACTAAAACTAAGCAACTTAGCCTTATTAAGTGTTTGGAGAAGTTTTCGTAATTTATGAGCCCCCTCTTTTTGTTGAAACAACAGTTAGGGTGGCTCTAATTTTACCAAGATCCAAAAATTAACTTTTTAATCATCTAGCTAGAGCCAAACGACCTTCAGCGAAGTTGTAAAACGACAAATTTTAAACAAGTTTGCTGAAGACAGGTAAGCTCTATCTGTTATACTTTTTATTTTACAACAAATTTAAAGTCTTATGGGAGCTGTCCATCAATGTCAGCTTCTTTCTCCGAACAGCCTAGATAAGCCGTGTAGGGTCGGTAGTGGTTGTTTCAACCGGCTAAGAATTACACTACGGACTACCTGTTCCGGTGGTAGCACCAAACAGGGAACCCCAATTCCATAGTGTCATGCGACCCGTGCTATGGGTAAAATTGTTGAGGGGGTTTAAAATATTCTCAATGGCGAACGGAGCCTGGGAAGAGCCGGGCGAACTCCCCAGTAACTGGCTGTGGTCCACTAGGAGGTTGATAACTCTATTATCTTTCTCCGGACAAAACCAGCCTAGAGGCCGCGTGGCATCCGGCGGGTTGAAGTCTTTCAGTGATGGAAATAACTGTCAAATTCATTCCCAAAGGTGGCCGCGTCACTTATGAGGAGGCAAAGAGCTTTAGACCGATCAGTCTGAGCTCCTTCCTTCTCAAATCAGTGGAACGTTTAATCGACCACTACATTCGGGATGGTAGCTTGGGCGAGCACCCGCTGCATGCAATGCAACATGCATATCAGCGGGGGAAGTCTACTACCACCCTGTTACACAATGTTGTCTACAACATTGAAAAAGCTTTTTCACAAAAGCAATCAAGTTTAGGAGTTTTTCTCGATATTGAAGGTGCTTTTGACAACGTGTCTTTCGAATCCATTTTGGAAGCAGCACGAGATCATGGAGTACCTTCATATATCACGAACTGGATACACGCAATGCTTAGCAACCGACATCTGTGCTCATCGTTAAGACAAGTAGAGATGAGGAAACTGAGTGTTTGCGGATGTCCTCAAGGTGGTGTGCTGTCACCACTTCTATGGAACCTTGTCGCCGATAGCTTGTTGAGAAAACTAAATGAGCTTGGGTTTCCGACGTATGGTTTCGCCGATAATTATCATATAATGATCACCGGTATTTGCATTAACACACTTTTTGATTTGATGCAACAAGCCTTATGTGTTGTTGAGCGGTGGTGTCTTCATGTTGGACTATCAATTAATCCAAATAAAACCTCAATGGTGCTTTTCACGCAACGAAAGATTACAACCGGAGCTCGTCCATTGTAGTTTTTTGACTCTGAAATTATTGTCGAAGATCAAGTTAAGTACGTTGGGGTAATTCTCGACTCAAAACTTAATTGGACAGCTCACATCGATTTCAGGATCAAGAAAGCTTGCATGGCCTTTGGCCAATGTAGACGGGCTTTCGGCAAATCTTGGGGACTCAAACCCAAGTACATTCAGTGGATCTACACAACAATTGTTAGACCAATACTGGCATACGAGTGCCTTGTTTGGTGGCAGAAGGGAGAAGTCATGACAATCCAATCAAAGTTAAACCATCTTCAGAGGATGGTCTTGATGGCGATGACTGGTGCGTTCTCGACAACACCTACTGCTGCTCTCGAGGCACTCTTGAACATAAAACCACTACATGTGTTTCTGAAACAAGAAGCACTTTCTTGTGCATACCGTCTTAAGGTTACTGGGCTCTGGAACAGTAACCCAATAGATCGTGTAACTAGCCACACAAGCTGCATTTGAACATGCCAACCATTGGCGTAGCTTGCAAACTTGCGTTCAAACAAAGGCTTTTCTGCCGGATGTGAGTCCGAAAATGTCAAGAAATTTGTTGCATTTTTCCAAGCACAACTGCAGTATTCTGGTCAGGGCACTGACTGGACATTGCAAACTCAATTATCACATGGCTACTATTTAGCGCGCTGAGTATTATTCATGTGATCTTTGTGAATCCGATTACGGAACATCATATCATTTGATATGTAATTGCCCTGTATTAATGCAATTGCGCATCCGGATTTTTGGTTCTCCATACATAGATGAACCTATGTACAGAGAGCTGAAATTTAAGGATATGCTTTTGTTCCTAACCCAGTGTGGTAAAGAGCTATAGTTTTTTAGCCGTATTTGAATGACAATATCTCTTCGGGGGTAAGCTCTATCTGTTATACTTTTTATTTTACAACAAATTTAAAGTCTTAGGGTGTTTCTTTGATTGATTTAAAAAAATCTATTTTTTAAATATTAAGTGCTTATATCTTCTGAACGATAAAAGCTAGAGTTTTGATGTATTAGAAGAAAATGTTCATCTTCAAAAACTCTGAAAAACATCTGAAGGATAGGGTGGAAAAAAATGAAAACTGAAAAAGTTATATTAAAAATTTGGTTTTTCATTAATTGACTCTTTGTAATATGTTTAAATTACTTTCACGGTGAATAAAGTAAAAAATGTAGTTTCGTTTTCATGATGAAATATTGCACTTTACAATACTTTTCTATTATTTTAAATAGTGGGTGTGGTTCTAAATTTTTTAAAATCAGAAATTTAACTTTTTAATGGTTTGAGATAGAGTTTCGCTGTCTTCCAGAAAATTGAAGAGAATGAAATTTTAAAAAACTTTGTCGAAGACACTGAAACTCTATGTCGTGCACTTTTCATTTTACAAGAAATTTATAAAAAAAATTTAGGGTGTTTCTTAAAAAATGGTTTTCTTTGTATAACTTTTGCAGTTTTGATTTTTCATTAAGATCACTTTAGAAATACTTTCAGATACTTTGAAGGAGAACAATTTGTCTTAATATATTGAACCTCTGGCTTCGCTCGTTAGAAAGTAATATATACTTTTTACTAAAAATAAACTATTCTTTGAGTAAATATTGCAAGATATAAAAAAATATCGTATTTGCTATTTTTTGGTGATCTATACTACAAAGCATGCTATTTCATATGAAAGCAACATTATTTAATGTTCAGTGCTCGAATGGAAGATAATTCTAAGTGAAAAAGTTATATTTTTTATATAAAAATTCTTATAACTTTAAAACGAAAAAAGTTAAATAGTTGGTGTTTTAAAGCAAGTTGTCCAAAGGGTACTTTAGCGTAAAACTAAAAACTTCAAAAGTTATAGAAATAAACCGTTTTTTTAAGGAACACCCTAAAGTTTGCATATGAATTTCTCGTGCAATGGAAAATATAAAAGTTAGAGCTCGCATGTCTTCAGCAAATTTGTCTAAAATGCTCTACAACTTCATCGAAGACAGTAAACCGTTAAAAAGTTCTATTTTAAATATTGCTAAATTTAGAACCACCCTAGCATCGGTTTAAACAAAAAGAAGGGCCTTGCAAAGTATAACAACTTTGCCAAATATGTTGTAAGGCTAAGTCATTTAATTTTAGCAAAAAGTTAAAATTCCTGCTAAATTCGCATTCTGGACCACTGTGCACTAGTGCTATATAATAGCATTAGTAACGTAAAAACAGGCTGTCAATATCTGCATAGTAATAGCACAATATTTCGCCCTTTCTGGCAGAATTATACCAGCATCGTATATGCTAACCTAACAGCTCAACTAATTCGTTCAATGCACGAAAAATAAAGTTACCCTTTTCGAAAATATTCCTTATACATACATTTAGTGAAATAACGAAACATTTCGTTTCAATCATTAAGTATAGTCTTCGATGATAAATTTCGTCCAACTTACACTAAATATGTAAAATTGTGAAAATTTTCGTTCTTCAAGTCACGATTTTTTTTCATTTCGTGAAATGAACGAAACCAACTGTTTACAATGCATGAAAAATTTACATATATTCCTAGTTTTTGACATCAGTCATGTTTTTTCCTGTTTTCAAATTTTTTTAGGAACGCGTCTAATGGAAAATAGACAGAGAGCGAATTATCGAAACGGTGACAATTCGCCTTTTTATTGGACACACTGAGAAAAGATATGTCCTCAAGCAAGAATCGAGCCTGCAATCTCCCAGTCTCTAGTTTGGTGCGTTCACTCGGCAAGGAACTGTGATGATGTCATCACAGATTCACAACAAAAGCCCATCGGCCGATGCAGCTAACGAGTGCATTCTGCCTGAGAAGGGGCGGTGACGATTGGTTTATATGAGACATGGGGAGGGTAGAATTCATCCATTGGTAGAAATTGGGGCTGTAGCGGTGATCACGATACAGTTGGGATCTGTGATGACATCATCACAGTTCCTCGATGGCGGAGTGGTTAATGCACCCAACTAGAGACTGGTAGATCGCAGGTTCGATTCCTGCGTGAGGACATAACTATTCTCAGTGTGTCCAACAAAAAGGTGAATTCTTGAGCGTTTTTTCAAAAAGACATCTCTGCAATGAGTTGCTCTCTTTGTTTACTTTCTCTTTCGATTTTTACGGCGTCACTATAACACTTTTCACTTATTTTACAGTACAGATCGAAAGACGGTGGTATTAACTAGCATATTATGCAAAGAGTTCAGGGATAAATGTTAAAGTGACCGAATTATTAACAGAAGAGAAAGTAAACAAATAGAGTAACTCATTGCAGATATGTCTTTTTGAAAAAACGCTAAAGACTTGTCACCGTTTCGGCACTTCGCTCTCTGTCTATTTTCCATTATACACGTTCCTAAAAATGCATGAAAATGCCTCGTTGTAGAAAACGCATTGTATAATTATTTTCATTCTATTTACGAATTCAATTTACGCGTGTTGTTTTGATATGCTTTTCGAGTTACTGACTACGGTCGTGAAGGCTTCTTCCTTGTTGTGTGTATTGGCAGTACTGGTTCTTGTTACAGAAGCACTGATGATTTAACCGGTGTTGGTGATTGAACAGTTATCTGTGATTTATCTTTGGGTGGACAGCGTGGTCTATGCATAGCTGGATTCCAGGATCGCGAAAGAAAGAATACTATTCTTGTAGATACATTCATCTAGTATGAAACAATTTTTAATTTGTATCAGTATCACATTTCGCATATGTTGAAGCTGAATAAGATTAACTTTATAATTGGCAATACACATTTCCCCTTTCAATAAACACTGTATCTATCGCATGAGTGCGCGCATTCTAGTAAATTTGAAGTCAATGACAGCTGTGGAACAAAGTAATAGACTTTCTACGGCTCATGTATGTACACGTCACATGACATACGAAATGCTTTTAAATGGATTTTCATGTAAAATTCAAAGGGAATTCATTTCTTTTACTTTTTAACATGAGAACGCACATGGAAGTAATGTTTAATTGCATATGGTTTTATCGTGTCGATTATTTTCAGTGTATAGGGATGTCGTCCCGCTAATCCATCCAGAACACTAACTTCACCTCTTATACACTGTCCGAAATAATCATTTGCAAGTGGGTTACGACTCCTATTAGCGAATATTTTTCACTAGTGGCCTGTCCCCCATGTACTTTCGCATATGGCAGTGGTACATATGTGACGACTGTCTCATCTAAAAATATTGTTAAACTTTTTAACGACATTCAATTAGCTGGAGATTACTGGGTAGGGAAAATTATGAAAATTTAGATCCATAGTACTTAAGTGAGAGCAAGCATGTGAAGTATACAGATCGGAAAACTAGAAGTGGCAGGGTAATTAGAAACAGGCTTAAAATTCTACAGGCTAGTCTTTTGTCTTCTGTTGGCAGCGGTCGAGCTTAGGCAGCATAACTACGAATGACTCAAGTCTACCAACATGCCTCCTGGTAAAGACAGACTTGTCCCTCTTTATCGTACTAGTACTATGGCACTAAGTTTTCATAACTTTCTCTTCCCAGTAATCTCTAGCTAATTGAATATCGTTAAAAAGGAAAAATGAAAATGTGACTACATATTAGTCGAATAAAAAAGGAAAACATTGTTAAAGATAGCGAGGAATTGTTTTCGAGTGCTATGTTCCTTAGTCTGTGGTTTAGTCCTTAATACCTGTTTTACTTAAGCAATAGTAATGGGAAACAGATCGAAAAAATGGACTAGTGGAATCTCTCTCGAAAAAAAAGATGGGTGGGTAATGTCAGAGACATAACCGGAGTGAAGTAGAATACATTTTAGACCGGTAAATTCTGCTCTGGAATAAGCAATTTCTATGCGATTTTGTCGACTTTAGCACATTCATAGTTTATTTGGAGTATTTTTGGAATTATCAAGTTGACAATTTGCAACATTCTTTGAAAATATTGTTGAACTTTTATGAATGAAGGCACGCAAACGAGCGTTTGACCGTCGTCCTACTACCAGCATCAGAGAAGTAGCAGATCAGCATTTTTCGCCACATGACCTGTACCAAACAAACCGTAAGTCCACCGGAGGAAAGGCTCCCCGCAAGCAGTTGGCAACAACTCCCTCGCAACCCTATACCATCATATGGAGTTTGACAGCGACCGACATATATGGGGCGTTATAGCTATAAAGCCCCAAAGAATTATGTTCGGCACTATGCTCGATATTCAAGCATTTCACACGACGTTTTGCATCTTGTGGGATGATTTAATAATTTAATTTAATCGACATTTTGTAACTAAATACAGCTTCTAATCATTCGGCTCAAAATCAATGTTTTGCCTTTCATGGCAGTGATGCTGGCTGTACAGAGACGTCGTCCTTGACAGGGGCTGGTTGGCAACGAAGACCGTGTAAAAGTGCCCCAGTCACGGTTAGCGTTAAGAAGCCCCATCGCTACCGAACAGAAACAGTCGCCCTGCGAAAAATTCACAGCTATCAGAAATCGAGCGGGCCTAAATTGTGACCCAAAATAAACCACAAACCAACAAGTTGTTTTCAGGACCAGCCAATTATAAAGTATTATTATTATAAATGAAATTTTCCATTGCCTTACAACCTCCCACCCCCTTTCCTCCCGGCTTGAATAACTATCAATCTTGATGATGCTGTGCGGCGGGGGCACTAGTTTTTATTATAGTGGAAAATTTAGGTTTACGCGTTTTTCCCTAAAGTTTTTTAGCTGTGCTGTTTTCAAGGAAGTTGTAGTTGAATTCAAAATAAAATAGTTTATTTCTGTTGTCAGAGATGGACCTTCCAACGAAAACTAGTCTGGCTCGCTTGGAATCGAATTGTATGGACCAACCACTGCTTTCACAAAATCTGTTATTTTCAGTAATTGTACATTCTACAGAATTAGTCACAACTATTTTCAATCAGCGCAAAAATCGAAGATTTTCATTCAGTACAATAGCAGATTTTCACTTTTAGAAAAACAGGCAACATTCAGGCCGAAAATTTTGAAACGGAGCACCTATATCGAAATGTTAGAAAACGTTCGATTTTTGTAAATTGAATCATTACACTAACCTGTCTACAAATCACACAAATAACTTTTTTATTTTGTGCCATTCTACTTGAAAGCGACGATATTGTTCACAAGTGGCTCACTTACCATCCAACGCTCTTGGCAAGCCACTTTCTGATGCTTGTAATAAAATTTCAATTCGATTCTTTGTCGATAAATTGATGGCCCTGAAAAGGGCCTTTTCTTTGGGCAGTTTTCGAAATTTACTTGGTGCTGGTGTATATGGTAACAGTTTTGGTGCCATCGAAGACGGCGTGCTTGGCCAACTCTTCTGTGACAGCAGCAAATGGACGGTGGTTTGAATTTTGCGGGAGACGCTGCAAACGAACTGCTGCATGCTGATGCTGCAAGCGAACTGATCGTGAACAACAGCATGCTGAGTTTTTATACCTGACTACAGCACAATGTAAGCTCGTCCTTTTTTGTGTTGTCCTCAATATGTGTTCGTCGTAGCTCCACCCCTTGGTTGGTCGACCACATATTTTTGATAAAGAACAAAATTGAAATTGTGTTTCCAATACGGAGGTTATCGAACACTCAGGGTAAAAAGAGTAATGAAATACGGTACCTTGGTAAAATGTTTGAGAATTGAAACCTTTTTTGAATGCGCCTAGTAAACACGAAACTGTAAACAAACACACAAATGATAACTTTTTATTTTATGTCATTCTACGTGAAATCTACGATATTGTTCACAAGTAGCTCACTTGCCATCGAACGCTCTTGGCAAGCTACTTTCGGATGCTTGTAATAACAAAATTTCAATTCGATTCTTTGTTGATAAATGGCCCGTACCAAACATACCGCTCGTAAGTCCACCGGAGGAAAGCCTCCCCGCAAGCAGTAAGCAACGAAGGCCGTGTAAAAGTGCCCCAGTCACGGTTGGCGTTAGGAAGCCTCATCACTACTGAACAGAAACTGTCGCCCTGCGAGAAATTCACAGCTATCAGCAATCGAGCAGGCCTAAATTGTGACCCAAAATAAACCACAAACCAACAAGTTCTTTTCAGGACCAGCCAATTATATTCCAGTAAGATATAAATGAAATTTTCGTTTTCCATTGCCTTACAACCTCTTTCCTCCCGGCTTGAATTACTATCAATCTTGATGATGCTGTGCGGCTGGGCACAGGCAGTTTCCATTATAGTGAAAAATTTAGGTTTGCGCGTTTTTCCCAAAAGTTTTTTAGCTGTGCTGTTTTCAAGGAAGTTGTAGTTGAATTCATAGTAAAATAGTTTACTTCTATTGTCAGAGGTGGACCTTCCAACGAAAACTAGTCTGGCTTGGAATCGAATTGTATGGACCAACCACTGCTTTCACAAAATCCGTTATTTTCAGTAATTGTACATTCTACAGAATTAGTCACAACTATTTCCAATCAGCGCAAAAATCGAAGGTTTTCATTCAATACAACAGCAGATTTTCACGTTTGAAAAAACAGGCAGCATTCTGGCCGAAAATTTTGAAACGGAGCCCCTATATCGAAACGTTCGATTTTTGTAAATTGAATCATTACACTAAACTGTCTATAAATCACAAATAACTTTTCATTTTGTGCCATTCTAGTGAAAGCGACGGTATTGTTCACAAGTGGCTCACTTACCGTCCAACGCTCTTGACAAGCTGATGCTTGTAATAACAAAACTTCAATTTCATTCTTTGTCGATAAATTGATGGCCCTGAAAAGGGCCTTTTCTTTGGACAGTTTTCGAAATTTACTTGGTGCTGGTGTATATGGTAACAGTTTTGGTGCCATCGAAGACGGCGTGCTTGGCCAACTCTTCTGTGACAGCAGCAAATGGACGGCGGTTTGAATTTCGCGGAACATGCTGCAAACGAACCGCTGCATGCTGATGCTGGAAACGAACTGAGCGTAAGCAACAGCATGCTGAGTTTTTATACCTGACTACAGCACAACGTAAGCTCGTCCTTTTTTGTGTTGTCCTCAATGCAGAGATGCCAGGTACTTTTTTCAAATGTCTGCAACAATAATTTTAAATGTCTGGGAAGAACAAAAATGTCAGGAAAGCTAGTGTAACCAAAAGCCTTTATATTCAAAAATCTGCAAATATCTGCAACAAAGCTAAAAAATCTGCAAATATCTGCAACCAAACTAGAAAATCTGCAAATATCTGCGTCATCGAAAAAATCTGCAGCTTAAATTAAAAGTCTGCGAATTTGCAGACTTGTCTGCAAATCTGGCATCTCTGCCTCAATGTGTTCGTCGTAGCTCCACCCCTTGGTTGGTCGACCACATATTTTTGATAAAGAACAAAATTGAAATTGTGTTTCCACTACGGAGATTATCGAACACTAAGGGTAAAGAGAGTAATGTAATACGGCACCTTTGTAAAATGTTTGAGAATTGAAACCTTTTTTGAATGCGCCTAGTAAAAATTCACTTCACTCCAGTTTGTTTCTGACCATATTTGCAATTTGCGTACTGAAATAAATCATAATTTAGGGTTTAACCCAAATAGCTCTCCAGGGAGAAACAGTCCATGAAACAGAAAATGCAAACTCATTCTTTGAAATGATTTTGGTGGCTCTGAAAAGGGCCTTTTTTATAATGATACAAGTGAGTTCTACCTTTTCAACTTCCAAATCCATACAAAGTGCGTCCCTGCCGCTTCAGAGTATAGACGACATTCATTGCGGTTTTGCGCTTGGCGTGTTCAGTGTAGGTCAAGGCATCTCGGATGACATTTTTCTGCACACCATCAGCATTCGTAGATTAAATTGGAGATGCATTTTACATCACCACGACGAGCCAGACGCCGACTGGCAGATTTGGTGATTCCCTAGATTTTATCACGAAGAACCTGGCGATGACGCTTGGTACGGGAACGCAAACATGATACCGCTCATTGTACCGTCCGGACGAGCATGTTGCTCGTGTGGTAAGCGAGCACCCACTGATACAAAACAAGCTCGCGTGACCTGTATATATAACATTCCCGTATGTAATGAAACGCTTACATGCTCCTTTTTGACGGCTCTGCGTGGGATATGCTGACAAATTGCGCATTTTCCTCGCTGTTTCCGAAGGATTTTCTGAAAATCCTTGTTTTGGTTTATTTATAGTAGTCGCAGTAATTCCGAAATTTAATACGATATACGTGCACAAATTTCCGATCAGATAGTGCAAAAATATTGCGATTTCGTCCAGTAGAACGGAAGATACTCGCATTTCAAACCTGGGAAAATTTCTCAACTGAAATTTTTGAAACGGGACCCCATATTGAAACGTTAGAAGTATTCTACTTCAAAAATGTCAAGCACAATGGCACTTCTCCGATCTGCGCTGTACTGCAGGCGTTGCTAACGATGCTATGTTCGAATCTAGCCAGTAGATAAGAAGATTTTTTTCACGGGTTCCATAACCACTATTTAACTTGTTCATTCTTCGATCTGTTTCCCGTTACTACTACTTCTTTAATAGCAACTGTACTTTCGAGTTCTAACAACTATTTTGTTTCAATTTCATACATCAGAAAAAAAAATATTATATCGATGCTGATAGTGGTCGATTGTGCTGTTTGTGTTTTCTTAGCTTTGATATTTTAAATTGCTTTTTTAGAATCAATTCCTTCGATTACCTCGCTCACATCTTTCAATCGAGCCCAAAATCCCGATCCTCGAAATCATCCTCACCAAACCACAATGGAATCCTTTTCCGGCCAGACAAAACACACGAAACAATATTCCAACAACACTTTCTTTCTGGACGAGCCAAGTCAGACCACAAATCACCTCACAATAATAAATCCTTCTACAAAGATACTAAGACAAAACTTTCGCCTATAAGAGACACAAAACCCGAATCAAATAAACGCCGGCATGTGAAAAGTGTAACACGTCAGAAGAAAGCCATATGTCAGTTCCGTGACTGACAGGCAAAACATGCAATCCAACACACATCAGAGTAGGGGAAAATGCTTCCACTAGACGTATTTCCCTCCAATTGACTTGATGAAGCCCATGGCACGTAGCTTTGTAAGTAAAATAATGATTTTCTTCTGTTTGGAATATTCTTAATGGCCGCATCGTCCCTGCAGTGTGGTAAGCATCAGAACAATTCAAAACTTGAAAAACAATGCTACATAGAAGGAAAGATTACATAAGAAGGAAAAACCATAATCTTTTTTAGGAACGGTAAAAAAACAAATCAATCCAATAAGATTGCAAAAGTTAGTCTTTCCCTAACAACAGTATGTACAGAGAGCGAGAGCGTATAATCAAATTGAAGGAATGAATAAAATTAAAAAGGATATGTTGACGTTGCCTCTCACTGTCTTTCGTGGCGCTGTCGGTTTTAAGGTTACTATGATAATTGTGGAGATGGATGAACGATTGCGATGCAGAAAAGAAGGTTTTTGTGTTAAAAATTGGGACGCAAGGGTGGAATCCCCAATTTAAAATCAAGGTGAGCAATATAAGAAGTGGGTTGTAAATTGCAACCAAAGTAATATTTAACACTTACATAAGAGAAAAGAAGATGCAAAAGTAGATCCGACTTAATTTTTTGGACAAAAAGCAAAATGTTACTTTGAATTGAAAGAGATACAGCTAGACTATTAATGGAGTCGTACGGTTGTTCATGAAATGATCGAAGTCCGATGGTGACTATTGAGGGTTATTTCCATCCTAGTTCAAGTTGAAACAGGAACCTGAACCTTCGATAGAGGGTATGAAAAACATCCAAATCATGTTTGGTGTTATGTTATATTCGCGGAACTCTATTCCAGAGACCTGTTTCTTTGATTTCTATGCGTTTTATTCGAAAGATTTTTTAATAACTTATAGCAATATTTGAATATCCATAACCTTTTCAATTTATTTTGAAAAAGTTGTGGAACCACCGCTTCTAGTTAGTAAGATCTAATTCAAATAGTTAGTTTAAAATATTCTGGCCAATATTATCAATAACTCAATTTGCGCGAACTAATTTCGAATCATATCAATATTTATTATAAATTTATTAAATGTGCAAAAGCTCGAGAAAGTGCAACTAGCGTAGACAATAACTAACAGGATGAAATAATAATCCGGAAGAGATGACAACAACCAATTGTGTGGTAAAACAAACTTCGCAACAGAGACAAGAACTATTTTCCACTAAACTCCAGTTCTAAAGATAAAATAAACCTTCTGAAAGATGAGAAAGGATTCTGCCAAAAATAAATTAAATTCAAAACGGTCGTCAAAAGCTTTATATTTGAAAAGGGAAAAGATAGCAAACGGTTGAAACAAAAGAGAAAGTAAATCAGTACAGTACAGGAAAAGTTTTTCTCGCTTTGAACGAACCGTTCCATTCATACCTACATAAGACATACAAATGTACATGTTCTGTTTCGCTCCAAATGGTAAAAACTCTACCGCACAACTATAATAAAGATAAGAGCTTTCTCCTATCAAGCTACAAGGTGTCACCACACCACCAGAAACACGAGACAAGTAAGAAAACTTTTCCACACCCACCTTCAGTAAGCTGTAACACTTCCAATCTACGCAGAATTTTCACTAGACATTCAACAAAAAAAATAACAGTTGCGGTCCTTCTGTATACAAGCTTTTTTATGTGTCATATAAAAAATTTTCTACTAGTAAATTAGACCTATTTTCAAATTGTTACTATATGAAATCTTATTAATCGAAGCTTATTTTGTCGCTATCAACAAATCAAACTTGTTTTCCGCTGGTGCTGCGAATATTCTTTTTCCGATGAAATTAAGCGCTTATTTCCTATCTCACTGCTGTTCCAATATCGTATATTAGTGTAAGACCGCTTTACTTATACATCATTCCTAGTAGTCATTCAACAAACAAAATATAGTAAATAACAAGTCTAAAAGCTAAATAAAACCGAGATTCAAACCAGAACACAAAGTGAAAAACAGCAAAATGACATTCTTTAAGCATGCAAATATTTAACAAAATTACTTTAAATGTAATTTAGGGTATTCCAATTTTATTACTATAAAAAAACAATGATATATTTAGAAACATTGTATTTTATTATTATTTAAATAAGGTAACAAAGAATATAATACTTGTTGAATAATTATCCAGATGTTGGGGTGTAACTTGTAGATATATCACAATCCTTCACTCAAATAAAAAATGCTGATGTAGTGTTGCGTTGAGACGATGATTTTGGCGGATTGCACACTGACTATGTTTCACTGCTGATTATCTGATTAGGATGATGAGTAGTATCCAATCTCAACCACCATTTCCAGCCGTCCCTATCTCCATCGTCCACGGGGAGAAAGATATAGGATAGGGTAGACAAAAGTTTTTATGCTTCATCTACGTAACGGATTCGACGATTTTTCCACGGATGATGCGGAGTTGGAGGTTTAGAAGCGAATGAAATCGAATGATTCGATTCAGTTATCTAGTTGTTTAGTTGGTATTCGATTACACAGACAGGAAACAGGAATATTGGCTCAAATAGCATGTCTCCCGTTTTTGGCCGGACATTTGTGCCTTGTCGTGTCTTCTCGCGAATTCCCTGATCAGAAGGCAAGAATAGAGAGAGGGGAGGATGTAGAATTGGAAGGGTGGGAAAAATGACAGCACAAAAACAAACAGCAGGTAAGTTAAACTCACAAGTAGTTCAAATCGCCTGCGAGAAATCCTAAAGCTCTTTACCGTACTGGATTAAAAACTTTAGTATGTTACTAAGCTTCAGTCGCCCAAACACAGTTTCGTCTATGTAAGGACAGCAAAAGACTCCGGCTGTGGTCCACTAGAAGGTAGATAACAGTCTATTATCTTTCTCCGGACAAGACCAGCCTAGAGGCCGTGTGGCATCCGGCAGGTTGAAGTACAGTAATGTTTCGATTATATCACTATGCGTTTATATCAATACTCGTTTATATCACCCTCGATTATATCACGCTTTTTGAAAAACAGAAAAAGCACACTACATTTTGATCCAGGTAAGCCACATGTTGTGTCCTGGCACTTTTAATATTTTTTTACAATTAATTTGCTTATTTACATGTAGGGTAATGAGCCTATTAGTCGGTTTTGGACTATTTCGTTAAGGGTTTATAATATATGATGAGATCGGTAAAAAAATCGAACTTTTTATACTTTTATCTTAAAGTATAAAATCTTAAGAAAGTATATTTAATTTTTATAGAGGTCTAAGCAGTAAAAGCAAAGTTATAGCACTGGTCATCTTATTCCTTTACGTAGGCGGAGGGCGTGACGTAAAACTTTAAACGTGAAACAGGTGAGAATCTAATTTCGGTATTTAGCCATTTTCTCGGATCTTCCGGAATCTTCAATAGTGCTCCATGTGGTCAAATAGGCTTAGAGTTGTAATGAGTGATCTGAACCAACAATTTCAACCAATGTAGGACACATTTCAACTAGTGTTGCATCATTTAGATAGAATGATTTTACCGGAACCAGAACTCTGATTCCGATGGAATTTAATAACAGTCAATAGGGAGCTGTAGCTTTCATTTGTGGCTAAATATGTAAAAATCGAATCAGACATTTCTGCCTTCTAAGCCTCCGGTTTTGCCGAACGTGTTCAAAGTGGTCAATGTGGATTTGATGGGGCATTTAGAACACATTTTATGATAATTCGATTTGTATAGGAATTTCATGCGTGACCGCACTCTTCATTTAATAACTCTGGAGCCGAAAGTCGGTATTAAGTGAAATTAAATAGCAGCCTATGGGTACGTTGTACCTAAGTTGAGACTAAATTTGATTAAATCGGTTCTACGAGAAATCGATGTATATTTGTTAATCACATGTATACATACTTACATACATACATACATACATATATACACATTAGCACACACAGACATTTGCCGAACCAAAGGTGGGCTAGCGAGGTCGCCGACCCAGCATAACGCACAAGTGCAACAGCAAGTACAACCGCAGCAGCAGCAGCGTGAGCGGCTTAAAGAGGCCATACTAAGCACGAGCGATGGCAAACCAACTGGACGCCAAGGAAAGCTAGGATTTTAGGTGCGTAAGACGAAACCAAACATTACCCAAGAAGACCAGCTGTCTTTTTTTTAACAATGGAGAATACAGTTTACGTACTTGCCCAGTACACGTGCTATTGGTAGGTGCCACGCTACCACACGGGGTGTACTGGGGGTGTGTCGGGCTCAACCAGGGGGCCATACCGACTAAACTCCATTGGGCTCCGCCATCTTTCCCCAAGAACTACCTTTCGGCATTACTTCTGGGGGAATGGCAGTACTTAACGCACTCGCTCACTCGTGCCTGATATTCGCACTCACGCACGCCCCACATTCCTCTGCCACGCCTCGAGATGTCAGTAGCGATAGGTATCAGCAATATACGCTACGTTACGACCCTCCCATCTCGGCATGAGCAGACCATATATCCGTCTATCATCCGCCCATTCACTCGCTCTATCGTCATGCATCGGCGTGGCTATCGCGGTTGCTACCGCTGTGCCGCTCTTGCCTCAACATGAGCAGACCGTTCATTCATTTCTCCGCGCATAACCCATTCCGCTCTAGCTAACCAAACCCGAAATAGTCATACTCTTCTCCTGCTGCTCGGCGCGCCATGTTCTCTGCAACCTGCAGGCAATCTGAGTTGTAGCAGTCGAAACTGCGTTCCACTTCTCCACCGCTTGGCACATCCCCTGTATAAGGGTATCAGGGGTTGTGTCCCAGCCGCAGACGTCTAGAATAGCTCCTCTTTCGACGTCGAAGCGGGGACATACGAATAGTATGTGCTCCGCAGTTTCGACAACACCTGGACAGTCTAGGCAGACTGTGGCCTCAGCTTGCCTAAACCTGTGGAGGTACTGTCGGAAACAGCCATGGCCTGACAGGAATTGTGTCAGAGGGAAGTGAACTTCCCCATGGGGTCTTCCCACCCAGCTCGGTATGTTTGGTATCAGCCGATGGGTCCACCTACCTCTCGAGGAGTTATCCTATTCGCGCTGCCATCTGGCGACCGAGGTCACCCTGGCACACTCGCGGACTCCCCTATTGCCACGCAATTCAAAACAATTTTCGTCCTCCCGGATGACCAGCCCGACTGGCATCATACCCGCTACCACGCAGGATGCATCGTGTGATACCGTGCGGTAGGCAGATATCACTCTGAGACACATCAAGCGGTAGGTGCTCTCCAATTTGCGACGGTAACTGGTTACTTCCAGTGCCCTCGCACAAGACGGTCTACCGTACCTAAGGATAGATACGGCGACACCTGCCAGTAACCTACGTCTACTGGCGCACACCTTAGAGATGTTGGACATCATCCTCGATAATGCCGCAACAGCCGTCGAAGCCTTCTTGCACGCATAGTCGACATGGCTGCCGAAGGTCAGCTTGTCGTCTATGATGGCCCCAAGAATCTTCAGACTCCGCTTTGAAGTTATCTCGACTTCTCCCGCTTGGATAACCGCTTGTTGTTCCGACTTACGGTTATTAACAATAACCACCTCCGTCTTGTGGTGGGCGAGTTCTAGGCCTCTCGCGCTCATCCATTCCGCCACCATGCTAATCGCGTGTGCCGCCGTTAGTTCTACCTCGGGGATTGACTCCCCGTAGATCGCCAGGGTGACATCATCGGCGAAGCCAACGATTTTCACACCAGGAGGGAACTTTTGTCTCAGAACCCTGTCATACATAAGGTTCCATAATACCGGGCCAAGGATTGAACCTTTTGGGCCTCCTGCGGTAATAGGAACACTTCTCTGACCGGCATCGGTCTCGTATAGTAGTACACGGTTCTGGAAGTAGCTTTCCAAGATCCAGTACAGGCCCACCGGCAGACCAATCCGGTGTAACCAGAGCGCGATGGCATCCCAGCTTGCGCTGTTGAACGCGTTCTTCACATTAAGTGTCACTAACGCACAATATCGAATACCTCGCCCCCTTTGGTCTTTGCCATCACGATCCTGTACGCATCGCCCCACGGATTCACGTTGGCGTCCTCGCACAAATTGTCAAAACACGCTCTCTTGTTGCTCTTGATGACCTTATTAAGGGCCGATTTCTCAGCACGAAACACTTCACGGCGGTCCACTCTAACCTCCTCGGTGCGGGCTCGCTGCATCCTACGTCTAGCTCGTAGGCAAGCTGATCGTAGGGCTGCAATCTCTGCACTCCACCAGTATACCGAACGTCTGCCATTTCTTGGCAGGGTTTTCTTCGGCATAGTGGCGTCGCACGCGCGTGATAGGACAGCTACCAGCGCATCCCCGCTTAGACTATCGGTGTTGGCCTCCAGTCCCAGGGCTGCGGCGAAAACTTCGCTGTCGAAGTGATTTGTCTTCCACCCGCGTACCTGACAAGGATTACAAGCCCTCGGATGCTGCACACCATGGTTGATCCTAAAGCGTATTGCTAGGTGATCACTATGGGTGTAGCCCTCGTCTACCCTCTAGTCCATGTCTGGAACCAAACTCGGACTGGCAAACGTTACGTCAATCCACGACTCGACCCCATTCCTACGGAATGTGCTAGCGGAACCATCATTGACTAGCACTGCATCAAGTTTCGCAAGCGCCTCCAGTAGCGCTTGGCCCTTAGTATTTGTACAGCGGCTGCCCCATTCCTCTGCCCAAGCGTTGAAGTCACCCGCTATGACAAACGGCTTCCGACCCACCATGTCAGACGAAAGCTTATCGATCATCTGGTTGAACTGTTCTATTGGCCACATAGGTGGGGCATAGCAGCTACAATAGAACACACCATTGATCTTGGCAATCGCGACACCCTCCGCAGAGGACTGTATTACCTCCTGAACCGAGAACCGTCCCGTTGTACAGATTGCCGCCATTCTAGACCCGTCCGCCACCCAGTTGCAGGTATCGGCAGGAATGTTGTACGGTTCGAATAGGAGGGCGACATCTGTCCTCGACTCCGATACCGACTGCCACAGCAGCTGCTGAGCGGGTGCGCAGTGGTTAAGATTCAGCTGTGTGACGTATGCCATAGCTTCCTCTTTCCGGCCTCCCCGAAGAGACACGCAGGTCCGCCCATAACATGGTTGCGGCCCTGCTTCTTACTAGCGCAGATAAGGCACTTGGGTGCCCTCTCGCATTTCAGCGCCGTGTGTCCCTCCTCGCCGCAGCGGAGACACAACTTGCTCCTGTCTGGGCCCTTACAGTCGTATGACTTGTGGCCTGGCTCCAGACATTTAAAAGACCGGTCCACTGAAGGCGGCTGGGGTATGCTTATTGGGCATACTGCCCGAGCAAATACTCATGGTTTCAAACACCACACAACCCCTTGAAATACCATGAACATGGTCCGTGCCCACTTTCACAACCATTAAAACCCCATAAAATGGTCTCAATAACCCATAAATATACCAACGTATGGTTTTTCTATGGGATATACCGGACCATGACGATGGTGTTTTCGTGGCCTGAATCCATTTCAAACACCCATGCCCAACCCTATGAGTATGGGGGTATTATGGACTTTACGTTTGCTCGGATGACCAGCCGATCTTTAACTTCCCTATATCGGTCACTTTTTTGGCTTCCGCGACCGGTAGCTTGAAGTAAGCTACCTGCGTGCCAAGCATCCGCTCCCTGAGACGTACAGAGGTCCGATCAATCACAACGCCGCACTGCTCCTTTACGACCGAGACGACGTCCTCTGCGTTTGTGACCTCGTCCAGTTGCTTACACTGGAGAGTCACTTCCGCTCCCAACGACTTCACCTGAGCGCCGTTTCCCAAGACCTCTTGGGCCAACCTCCTATATGTCACTCCGCTGGATTGTGCACCACGCTTCAGCACCAAGATCATTTCGCCATCTTTGGTGCGTCTGACGCTTCGCACATCCTGTCCTAAATTCGAGAGACTTTCGGCCACCCGCTTCGATTTTAGGATCTCAGCGTAGCTACCCTCGTTGGTTTTCACCAACAGGGCCTCTCCTCTGTCTCTCGCCTTCTTTTTCTTCGCCGGTCGACTTCCGCTTTCTACTGACCCTGGCGCCGGCTGGCTGGTGCCAGGTTGCTCCACGTTTTGCGCCCGATTAGCGACTTTCGCCTTTTTAGGCTGAGAAGTCGCCTTCTTGGGTCGCCGCCCGGCGGGATCCTTCGCACCCAGATTCACGCCTTCCAAACGACGTTTGGCCTTATTGGTTGCACGTCGTTTGGCGTTGCCCCGCGCGCCTTCTCTAGATGACTGCCTAGGCCGCTTCGCGGACTTGCCCTCCATCAAGCGCTTTGTGGCCGATAAATCGAAATCTATCGCCTCCTGGGTCATTGTCGCTCCCTCGTGGAAAGAGAAGGCCTCGGTTTGGGTACCTCTATCGGCCTTCTCTTTTCCCGGCAGCCTCTCCATGTAGGCTTCTTGTTCTTGTCTTGCGACTCGAACAGGCTGGCTGAGCACCATCAGGTTCTGGTTTAGCTCCTTGCTGATGTTGTTTTTACCGCTTGTGAACTCGATAATACTATCCAGCTGCTTGACCACCGCCTGCATCGCGGGTAGTAGTCCGCCAAGCGTGCTGATAGTACTATCTCCTACCACACCCATTGCTCCCTCGGTGCTGTTGTTTACAGCCACCGTCGCTCCACTGTCAACCCCTGTCGGGGGAGACCTCGGCAGACCCCCTTTGGCAAAGGGGTTCAGCGCCGTAGTCATTTCCTCCTCATCATTGCACCCTTTTTTATTACTCATTTGCGCGAGAAAATAGGTCCGCCACGCCAGCGCTCCGCATTAACGTGGTAAGAGACGCTTACTGTGGGGGTGTCCAGGCATCCCACAGGCTCCGTTAACGATCGGGCATCTTTTTCACCCCCCTCCCCCGATCAGTCATCCCTCGGCACGGGTCGCTTCACGCCTTGGAATTGGGGTTATCCCGTTTGGTGGGCCCATATTACCGGGAGATCAGTAGCGCTATTGTATGCCGGCCACTACACAGCCAAGCATTACCAAGAAGACCAGCTGTCTGAATTACCTAAAGTGACAAAGTTGAGGTAAAAAATCGAAGAACTCTAGAAAAATCGTGAAAAGCAAGGGCAACGTGCACGGACAGATCAAGGATCTAGTGATTGGCATCAAATCCGCCGTAGCAGCAGCCGAATGCAAACAGATGGCGTTACTAGAGCGAGCTGAAAACGCCGAAAGGACGCTGAAGATCACAGAGATAGCGGAGGCAGAAACCTATGAGACGAAGAATGGTAACCGGTATTCTCGTTCTGTGAAAAGAATAAGGGAAACGCCAGGAGAGGAGGGGAAACCGAAGAAACCCAAGAAGGTCGATGAAGGACAGCGAAACAGCCGACAATCGCAGAGTGAATGGCGAACCGTAGAAACCGCAGAAGAGAGGAGGAAAAACAGAAAGAAAATGAGGAAAAGAAGAAATAACACCTTCGGTCACGCCAGCGGAAGCATAGGGGAGACGTTCTAGTCATCAAAGCAAACGACGGCGTGACGTACTCTGCGATCCTCAAAAAGGTGAGAGAGGATCCCAAGTTGAAGTAGCTGGGGAAGAATGTTTTATAAACCAGGCGTACTCGTGGCAGAAGCGGTGGGAGGAGAAGCGAATGTGAGAGCTTTAGTTCAGGAAGCAGTGGTCGAGTGCAGGAATCTGGACGAGATCACAACGGAAGACGATGTGAGAAGCGCACTAATAGAGCAAGGAAACCAGGAGAGAGAGAGCAGATATCAATCATATTGAGGAAGGCGTATCGCCAACCGCTGCCTACAAGCTTATGTCGACCGGTAAGATCAAAATCGGGTGCTCGGTGTACTTGTTGTGATTGATCCCTAGAGCCACTAAACAAATGGAAAGGTGTTTTAGGTAAGGGTGGGCGAAACTTTATTTTTTCGCAAATTGTCGGAACGAAACGAAATTTTTCGCAAACTTTGCGAAACGAAACGTTCGGGAAAATTTTGTTTAAATGCGTAAATATCGCCAAAATTTTGCGAATTTTTTTGCCTGTTTCGCAAAGTTTGCGAAACTTTTCGAAATTTATCAATATTCAATTAATTTTAGCGTTGTATAACTGTTTCTTGGTTAAATCTATTTTACACAAAAATAATAACTTGCGATGACTGGAAGATTCCGATAGCTGATCGGAGCAATGATTTACCTGGTATGGCATGCACATGGTGCACTAATGAAAAATTTATTCAAAGTACAGCTTATTCATTTTATACAATTATATCACAGAGAAAAGCCGTCTATCTCGAGCGTCGACGGCCTATTCAAAGGTCTGCATCAGATTGACTAGTTTTTGGGATAAGCTAAGATAAGAAAAAAGTTTTCATAATCGAGTTTGCGTCGCTTAACACGGAAACAACACCCGTTTTCCTAAAAAAGATGGTCTTTGCATTTATTCGTCAATATTTTGTAAAAAAAAATCCGATGAAAAAGACCCACAGTTCGAAAGGTAATGATTTACCATTTTGACTATTCTTAATTTTTTATTTAGACTGTGGTCGCTTGTAACTCTACATGTGATTTTATATTATTGGAAAGAGAACGTGCTTTGAATAGTTTATTGATTGTATTGATAGGGCAATTTTCACACGAAATAAGGACCAAAAACCAAAGATAGAATGAAATTGGATATTACGAAATAATTCTGTTTTTGTGCTCAGTGACCTAAAATGATACATATTTGCTGTCTTATAATTTCTGGGGATCCTCTATTTCGAGGTCTTGTAACTGTAATAGAAGTTCCAGTAGAAATTTTCCACAAAATGCCCTTCAAACCCAATCTTTTTATGCCAATAAATTTCATTGTACGCATTTGGAGTTATGATGTACGGAAAAGGTTGATTTTTCGAGTTTATCGTTTATAATCTAACAATTATTACCCGAAAACGAATACTTGTTCCGTAAATTTAGGTTGACCACAAACAAGGCTTAGATCGGGGCGGGCATAGCGTAGTTGGCCTTGTACGCAACTCACCTGTTTTCGTGTCCCAACTCCGCACATAGGGTTAGAACTTACTTTAACCTGGAAAAGAGGCAAATGACTAAGGTTAAAACTTCTATAATCGAAACAAAAAAGCTTAGATGTAGCAGTTCAGAATTCGCTAGAATGCAAACTAAATGAGTTATAATTTTGTTTTGCTAGATTGCTTCTGTGGTCCAGTAAGCCTTAGGCTAACTCGAAAAGAGATTATTACTCTAATAATCTATATGGCTTTTCCTGACTATTTTTACAAATATGCAATCACACATTTTTGAAAAATGTGTTTAATCTCCGATCGCTTACCATGAGTTAAACACAATTTTCATAATTGGACACATTCAGAACAACATCAACTATTACAATTTCGTTTCGTTTCGTATCATTAAGAGAATACGGAAGAGTTATTCGTTTCGTTTCGTACCGCATAGACCAGAATCACGTTTCGCCCCACCCTTAGTTTTAGGTGCATGGGTTTCGGCCATCAGGCAAGAAACTGTAGAGGCCCAGACAGATCTGATCAGTGCAGAAAATGTGGGGAGAAGGGACACATTGCTAGAGACTGCACAAAGCAACCGAAGTGCTTGCTCTGCACAAATGAGAGCGAAAAAGACCACATGACGGGAGGCTTCTTATGCCCAGAGTACAAAAAGGCGAAGGCAGGCTGATGATGAAGATAACCATGTTTAATCGCAATCATTGTGACATTACACAGCAACTGTTGTGGTAACGAAACGAAATGCGACGTTGCAATTTTTGCAGAGCCGTGTCGTGTCCCTACCGATAACGGTAACTGGGTGGTGGATAGTGCAGGGATGCCGGCAATTCAAGTGATGGGCGGTATCTCTATTCAAGAAGTGGTGGATAGCACACACGAAGGTTTCGTGATCGCCGGGATCAACGGCGTATTCGTGTGCAGCTGTTATGCTCCTCCACGGTAGACACCAGAGCAGTACAACCGGATGTTGGACGCATTAACCGACTCGTTAGTCGGGCGAACGCCGGTTGTTATAGGAGAAGATTTTGGGTCGTGGAGTAACAGGCTGAGCAACGCAAGAGGTTATAACCTATTGGAAGAAGACGCGTCCAGAAAGCAAGATTTGAGGCAGTTAGAGAAGAGTGTCAGGTAACATTACGGTCGGCCAGGGCCGCTTTAAACGCCACATAGTGCTAAGTAAGTCCACCTGCTACAAGGAGCTGTGCAGAGAAGTAAACGCTAACCACTGGCACAATGCTCACAGTGTCGTTAAGGCCAGGATCAAAGGTCCAATGACGACAGTCAAAATGTGCGCCGACAAACTGAAAATTATCGTGGATGGTCCTTTCCCAAAGTACGACCCAACCGCATGGCCGCCTACACCGTGATGCAGACGGTGGAAATGCTGGTAACCATCGAGTTTCCAACGACGAGCTCCTTATTGTGGCGAAAAGGCTGAAAGGGAAGAAAACTCCCGGACCGAATGGTATCCCCAACGTAGCACTGAAGACTGCGATCCTGGTGTTTCCGGACATGTTCAGGATAGTCCTACAGAAATACCTGAACAATGGCAACTTCCCGGATAGATCGAAGATCCAAAAGCTGGTGTTACTGCCAAAACCAGGGAAACCACCAGGAGATTCAGCATCGTAGCGGCCTATATGCCTGCTGGATACTCTTGGTAAGCTCCTGGAAGGGTCATCCTCAACAGACTGACGACCTACGCTGAAAGTGAAAACGGGCTAGTGCAGAGGCATTTCGGGTTCCGGAAAGGGATATCGACGGTGGACGCCATCCGCACAGTCATCGCGAACGCGGAGAAAGCATTGAAGCAAAAGAGAAGGGGTAATCGCTACTGCGGTGTTGGTAACGATAGACGTGAAGAACGCGTTCAACAGTGCTAGCTGGGGAGCCATCGCCGTAGCACTGCACAGAATGCGGGTTCCGGACTATCTGTGCAAGGTGCTTCCAGAACCGAGTACTGGTCTACGAAACGAACATGGGACAGAGGTCGATTAAGGTCACGGCGGGAGTTCCTCAGGGCTCCATACTCGGCTCAACGCTCTTGAATATAATGTACAATGGAGTGTTAACACTGGAACTGCCCAGGGGAGTGAAGTGGAGCCCAGTGGAGATCGCCGGCATTCTAGATGATGTTGTCCTAACGATAACGGGCGAGACCCTGACGGCAGATACAATAGGCATCGTGGAAACCTGGATGCCTAACGTTAAGTTGCAGCTGGCTCACCACAAGACCGAGGTAGTGCTGGTTAGCAACCGTAAAAAATCCAGCGGGTCGAGATCAGCGTCGGGGGACAATCTACTCAATCGATGCGTGAGCTGAAGCACCTGGGTGTTATGGTCGGCAATCGGTTAAATTACAACAGCCATGTCGACTATGTATGTGAGAAGGTAGCGAGGGCAACTAACGCATTCATGCCGAATCACGTAGGAGCAATAGGCAACACGAGACGTCTCCTGGCGGATGTCTCATCCTCAATACTGAGGTATGGCGTACCGGCCTGGGCTGCTGCGCTGAACTCAAACGGGAACCGGACCAAGCTGACAAACACGTTTCGCTCAATGGCTGTTCGTGTTGCGAGTGCGTACAGAACGATATCGTCGGAGGCGGTATGCGTAATTGCCGGGATGATTCTGCATCACTCTGGCTGAGGACGTGGAATGCTACCAGCAGAGTAATGCAAGTCCGAGAGGACTCGTTGGTAAAGTGACAGCAAGATTAGGACAACGCTGAGAAAGGAAGGTGGACTCACCGACTCATCCCAAATCTATCTGCTTGGGTAGATAGGAAACACGGAGAGGTGAACTTCTATTTGACGCAGTTTTTGTCCGGGCATGGCTGTTTCCGGAAGTACCTACATCGGTTTGAACATGCTTCGTCACCCCTTTGCCCTGAGTGTGTGAACGTGCAAGAGTTACCGGACCACGTGGTCTTCGAATGCCCCAAGTTCAAAGAAGTCCGAAGGGGTGTGTCGCTTAGAACAATGTGCCGTACACACTGTATTACTTACTATAACACGATATAAGATTACGATTCACAGTAATACACGATCATTTCACTTGTTACCACAATGTGTGGCAAATTGAGGCACACTTCTAACAACTTAAAAACTGTCAATAAAGTGTAGTTAAATCATCATAGCAACCATTGCTTTTGTTTTACTGAACACCATGACACATTGCGGCACAAGCTACCACGCTGTTGGTTTGTGAGAACAATTCGGTTTGTGTTAAGCGACTAGCCCCTTGGGTATGCCTAAGCTGACCAACTGTGGGCTAAGAAAAATCCGTACACATTTCATTTCAAAATTTAGAACACAGAGGTTGATTTCTAAGACTGTTTAGTGTTTCTCTTGTTTACTATATTTTACTACAGGCAATGGAATTTTTAACAATGATTTTAAGGGTTGGCATAGCGTAGTTGGTAAATCGATTGGTTCGATTCCCAATCCCGCACATAAGGTTACAGTTTTTTCAAAAGAGATATCTACCACGAAAAAAGAGGCAAATGACCCTAATGTTAAAACCTCTATAATCGAAATATTTTCTGGATTCAATGTAAGTGATGAAGCACAAAAATTATATGCCAGAGTTTCCTGTTGTAGTGTCCTGATCAGTTTCCTTCATGTACATTCGTTCTTTAATTTGCAGTTATAATTTATGGAACCAAACTATATTTAGTTTACCATCTAAGTCTAGTTCGACCATTCCGAGACATCGTTTCGTTCTTCGCATTATGTTTTTAAAAAATCCAGAAAAAATAGAAATTTCTTGCCATTCAGGAAGGTTCTTTGAAATTATATAGGTTTCTGTAGAAAATTAGATGTTCCGATCGAAATAAACTTACGAAATTATAACAGACTGTTGCTCAGCACATTGGATAAAATAATTAGGTTTCGAATTTAAATATCCACGACCATCCAATCCCGGGATTATGAATTTTGATTAGAATCTTAGTACAGAGACCAAAGACCCGAAACGTGCACAGATTTTTTTTTCAAATTCAAATTTTGGAATTAAAAGGATGTATTCTATACTTCAAATTCACAAAAACAGCTGTTCGTAAGAACAGAGTTCTATACAAATAGACAAATTAAAAATAAAATGCTCATGCGTTTCGAATTCATCTCATCAGTACATACACGGTTGGATCTTCTTTCTTTCTTCGTTCAAACTGAGAACTCTGGCTTTTGATTTGAAGTTGCACACAGTTTTCACGGTTTTGCAGTTGCCGTTATTGCCTGAACAAGTGTCACAAAGTTGGCAACCATTTGGGGATCAGGCAACGGAAATGAAGACTGTGTATTGGTATTAATTGTCAGAGATGAGTTTCCTTAACGACTGCTGTTACGTTTTATGATAGTGAGCCGTTTCATCATAGAATATGGAGGTAGGAATCTGTCATTGATAACTGCAAAGCATTATTTGTAAAATAATACTGTCGTGTTTTGTATTGTCGGATCAGGTAGGAAGGACGCTATCTTACCGTGTAATCACCATTGAAATAATCTAGGCATAATTAGTTTTTTCATGTATCCTTTGTAACGATTCCACTTTTCTGTACAGCGATACTTTTAAAGACCGTATCACAAGTTCGAGGTGCCATATCGGGCAGTTGAATCTTGATTTTATCCATAAACACGAGGATATTGAATTTTATTATAGTGCTTCACGATCAACGACATGTTGTAGATTTTTCTGCAAAATGATTTTGCTTGCCTGGCGCAATCTATCGAAAATTATCATTATTGAATGCCTGATATGATGGCATCTGATAGAGGTGACTTTCGCAAAGCTAGGCTATGAAACCTGTGACTAAATATTCCAAAAACTCGGGCTAATACGGAAAGACTCGAAGTCCGTTCTTTGACCAGAGTTCCACTTTTGTTTTTAATATTCACATATCTCGACACTAAACGATCACTTCGGCAAGAATTAAAATATTACAGCGATTGTTGTTCAAATTGGCACTTCCCGACAGATTTTACAATACAGTAATTCCTCCAAGATTCACCCAAAAATCTTTAAAATCGCGAACGATCATCCTCGATACAGTTGAAACATTAGACGTTTTAGCAGCATGGGTTCTGAGCATTTTGCACGCAAAGCAAAGTATTTTGATTCAAGCGCAACACTTTCAAAGGCCCTAAAAATTTTTGCAGGCATTGTTTAAAAAAAATGTGTTTCGAAATCTGTACTTTGCACAGCAAAACACTCCGAGAAAATATTGCTGAGTAAAGCCATGTCAAGTGATCCTCGATTTTTTCGCAAAATCACTGATCTTCACGAGGTATAATTTATTGTATAGGGATTATGGTGATTAGCTTGTGGTATAAATATTTCGTTAAAATTCCTTTTTTTCTTTAAGATATTAACCCTTAAACTTTATTGCATGATAAAATTGAAAATTTTATATCTCAAAAACTACTTAAGATAATTCAATGAATTTTTGCACACTTATGGAATGATATTTGCACTATCTTATAAAAATATCTTTACTTTATAATTGCGTGAATAACGGTACTTTGCATCTATTTAAAATTTTCAATTGTATTTTTTCTTATGTTCTTCACGCTAAAAATTTTCAAAACTTATATCAAATTATGCGAAAATCTTTCACCTTCAATAATCTGTATTGATAATTTTTCATTTTTGTTCCTATCGAGAGTTATAGAGGATTTTGTAACAGTGCGCTGTTTCAACGCACGGCCCATTTCGATGCAACCCGCGAGAACGTACATATTGGCAACGCCGCACGTCGCAACGTCCTAATGCGCATCGCTTTGAAGGAGCGTATCTCATGTTCAAAATTGGCATCTCTGCGATTAAAGTAAAAAGACAAGCTGTGATGTTTTCGGAGTAACTTTGCATGCTCTTTAGCGTTATTATATTGTTCAAGAGTTATTTAATTTACTGTCACTCAATACCTCGGACAAGTGCGCTCGGTTGTTGCCAGTCGATGAGCACAGTTGAGCAGTGGGCATGCTTTAATCTGCGTTGGCATATTTTTCGCATATTGACATACTTCACCACGTTTTATTTTCAGTTGGTTCTGTCTAAGAGGTAGCACGGTATATTGTGAATCTTTTCTTAAATCCACATAGCGACTTTTCAGCCACGCGTCATCTGGTCGTGCGTTAAATTACGCGCTCATTTAATTTGCATCAGTGCGAGTGAGAAAACGTTTTGACGTTTGTTTTTGTTTCGATCGCACAACACCCAAGTCCCCCATATAGAGAGAACTCGACGAAATGCTATATTATCTCAAGATATACAATATTTGCTCAAAAAAACATTCGATTGATTTATGTTTTAAATATGGGTCGATCACACGAATGATGTATTCCGTTAAAAAAAATCATAAATATGTTCGTCGTATCTTGTTTTTATTGCATCCATGTGGAGTGATAAACACATGTGTAGCATATGTCGTAATGGGCGCAAAAAATACAACGAAAATAAATATGGACATGAACAAAACATAATTTTCCTTAAATTTTCAAATTTACATCCCGTGTTTATAGTAATGGGTTCCTCTATAACGCGTTTAAAATATAGGAAAATGTACACGTTTTATTTTTCTTCTTATATTGTTTGCCAAAGTAATGGAACTGGAATATTCGATGACTCAACAGGTACATGCGGAAAACTGTAACGATGATTTTGAAATAAAGATCGTTGATGATTAATTGAAATTCGACAAAAATAAATAATATCGTACCAGAACTTGGAGAACCACCAATCAACAGAATTAACAGAAGCAATATTGATAAACAACCTCAACAACGATGCGATCGAACAACAGATTTTATGTAAATTTTTTCAAAAGACACATCGTTGTTTAAAGGTAATATCACTCGGTGAAAATAAAAACGTGAAATAAAATGCTGTTGGCATAAGATTTTCCACTTTCATATAGTATGTTGTAGACTAAAAAAGAATTTGGATATAACGTAGATGTATTTTGACTAACAAAAGTGTTTTTAAAGATGTTAATTGTTAGTAGCGTCAAATTATAATAATAAAAAATATATGAAACAACTATAATTTTTGTTGTGCTCTTCAGTCAAAAAAATTTAACGCATCTTAAAATATCCGGAAAAAAATCACCTTCGATAATTCGTATTGAAAAGTTTGCCCTTTTGCGCTAATCGAGAGATATGGTTTCTTTTAGTCATGCGATGCGCACTTCCCACACGATGCGCTTTCTGATGTAGCTACGTGCGACGTTGCCAATATGAACGTTCTCGCGGGCTGCATCAAAGTGGGCCGTGCGTTGAAACAGCGCACTGTTACAAAATCCTCCATAACTCTCGATAGGAACAAAAATGAAAAATTATCAATACAGATTATTGAAGGTGAAAGATTGCCGCATAACTTAACATACGTTTTGAAAAAAATTAGCGTGAAGAACATAAGAAAAAATACAATTGAAAATTTTAAATAGATGCAAAGTACCGTTATTCACGCAATTATAAAATAAAAATATTTTTATAAGATAGTGCAAATATCATACTACAAGTGTGCAAAAATTCATTGAATTATCTTCAGTAGTTTTTGAGATATAAAATTTTCAATTTTATCATGCAATAAAGTTTAAGGGTTAATATCTTAAAGAAAAAAAGGAATTTTAACGAAATATTTATACCAAAAGCTATTCACCATAATCCCTATACAATAAAATATACCTCATGAAGATCGGTGATTTTGCGAAAAATTCGAGGATCACTTGACATGGCTTTACTCTGCTGGGAATATTCTCTTCTTCGCAAAAAACAAATGCTGTATAAAAAGTTGTGAATTTATCAAAAAATTAAAAAAAATTATTATAAACTAAAACTACAGAAAAACTCATTTTTTAAAAAGTTTTATTTTTTGGTAACGAAAGTCTGAAGAGAATAAAAACATATTTAATGTGATTGCATCGCGGAGAAATAATTGGTAAAAATGTTTTTCTTGCAACTGCTCTAAATATGTTCCTAAATTTCATACTAACTGGCAGACAAAAACATAATTTAACATTTTATTACAGAATACGATTCTCATAGATATTTTAAATTTTATTATCTTTCTTTCTATTTCGAGAGTTTTCCTACTGGAGCTGTAGAGCTGAGTTCACAGAAGGGTTCCCTATTAAAATCACTCATCACTGCTTCAGTCCAATTGCAGCAGGCCGTGATTCTAATTGTGATATCGACTGTACGGTTCAGTTGTACAGTGGAATGAACTTGACGATCGCGTTGAAATGAGCGTTTATTTGTGTGCGCTTGAGACCGCGTTAATCGGATTAGAAGTGCTGTAGGGGTTACTAAATCATTGGGGTCGTTTATGTGTTTATGAAATCTTGGGCGTAGTTGTACATGGATGATCGCGATTGTATGTTCGTCTTTGTGTACCCTCGCGAAGGGCTCGAGCGTTTGGATGTTATTGTGTTCGATTGCGTGGGCGTTTGTTTGTCGCGTAGATGTTTGTGTGCCGCGTGTGCTAGCGTGTCATTTCGCATGCTTAAATTCGATTTTAAAAACGGGTGTCCATTTACATATTTGCGTGTGTTCTTGGATGATCGCACGGACCGTTAATGTAATACTTAATTTTCAGTTTATGGTTCAGATGCTAGAAGAGAGTGAGCTCTCTATCACTATCAACTCTATCACTAGAGTTCCCGGCCATGTCGCCATGGAACGTATTGTCTAGTAGATATTAGCGTCATTTTTCTGATTAGTCCAGCTGAGGGCATGGACCTAGGCGGCTAGGGCCGAGAGGAAGAATTTCCGGACATAACCAATTCATGATCGCCCGAACACAAGCGTATGTAGGCTCATTCTTCAGACCGCGTTTGTAAATTTATAAGTGCTAGAACGTTCACTTAGTCACCGGAGTGTTATCCTGTTTGTAAGATCGTAAGCGTAGGTATGCGTGGATGATCGCGAAGGGCTCAAGCGTTTGTATGTGAACGTGTTTGTCCCGTGTGCTAGCGTGTATGTAACTTCTCGTGTATAAGTTCCGTTTTATAACCGTGTGGCTACACGCATATTTGCGTGTATTTTTGAACGATCGCGCGCGGATTATGAATCTGATACTTAATTTGCAATGTATGGTTCATATCCTAGAAGAGAGTGAGTTCTCCCATATTACTAGGGTTTCCGGTTATGGCCAAAGAGGCATCCACGTAATATAAAATCACCCCAATAACTGAAATAGAAGTAACAAATCTCATCACAACAACATACAGCAGTAAATATGGACGGTTTTTGATACAAACGAGCCTAATATATAACACAATTCCTATTATGCCGCTATTCTATTATGTATCGCTGAGGTTTCTATTTTTGGGTTGTAACCGGGTTTTTTCCCAAATCATTTTAACCCGGCCGAAACCTGTTTTTTCGATTGATCGACTATAGAATGTTTGCTTAGCGCTTTTTTAAGAATCTTGTATTTAGATTTGAGCGACCGAAAATTAAAGTCGCAAGGATAGAACATGCTTTGTAAAACCCACTTCAACTATCTTAAAATGTTAAAATCGAATATAAACATCAAGCATAAAAATCGGACAGAGATCCTTCAGCATGAGAATCACTTAGAAAATTCTAACTCGAAAAAATTTGTAACCTCCAGCATAATTGGCTTGTGGCTAAATCCGTATAACGTTACATTCAAGATTGAAAGTCGGATGAAGAAGATTCCTTTGTAAGAACCCAACATATTTATTACGGATTTTATACCGGTTTTTTAATCGACTGTTACATGAAAGAGCTTCTTTTAGCTTCCGATTTTTAACATTCTAATATATTTAAAGCAGTTACCCTAATAAAAATCAGAATAATAGATCAGACAATGATTATATCGAGAAAGACTTATCAAAATTTTCAGATTCAAACCAATCTTAATGACAATAATGCTCATAAATCAAAAAATACATTAATTTTCAATTATTAAAACATCAAAAACTCAAAAAACCTAAACATCCCACGAAAAAAACCGTTTTAACCGGGAAAGAAACCTTGGGTTTTTTTCCCCGAAAATTATAAAAACCCGATTTGGTACATCACTGTACGCCATAATTTTATAAACGCACAACATTATACTACGTTCACACTACGAGTTAAATCGTGTTTTAACGCTATCTATGACATCTATGACATGTTTCTTGTTGCTAATTATAATAACGTATTTTAACTCTGTAGTGTGAACATAGTATTAAAGTCAAAAAAGCGCTTCTTTGCACAAGAAGAAATTCATAACGGAATATAAAAGTGAGTGTACACGCATTTTGCACTTGTACTCATCATGTTCCTTGTGTGTATCAAGCTACCCAATCAGTTTATCTGGCTGAAAATCTAACGTAAATATAAAGACTCTATTGTACTTAACAGTCTCGTTTCTGTATCTAATGTTCTTCGAGTATGATTAAATTTTTGGTTCAACCTTTCAAATGAAATTAAAGGAAAACGTGTTAATCTATGTAAATGGAAAATTTTAGAGAGTTCTAGAATCCACTGCATATTTTAATTGTATTATATCTCAGAACTACAGAATACATTCGAACTGCAGTGGTAATAATTTGGTTCCGAAAAAGATCAAAAATAGAAATTGTATAATTCGGATCATATTGAGATACCTTCATAGGAGGCAAATTGAGTTGAACCAAATGTGTACATCGAGCACTATATTTTTCATAACGGAAATTAATCGGGTAAATTGCGTTTCGACTTAGATAGAACGACTTGGCGGCTGCTAGACACTGATTTTCAAAATACCACCCAACTTGGGAGAACGACTTAAACAACTAGTCGAGGCGAATAGTGAGACACATAAAAGTTAAATTTTTTCTTTTATGTTAGAAAAAATCGCAAAGTTTGCTTAGTTCCACAGCTTATGAGAAAATTTACAAAAATCAAGTTTTTAGCACTCTCCTTGTTCACCGGTTTCCATTTGCTAACAAAAATTGCATTTCTGGAACCTGGGAAACTAGTTTGCAACATTATTTAGTCTGTTTCCATTTGTGGAAGATTTTTGTTTGTCCCGGGAGTACTTCCACTTCCACTGAAGTTGGAAATTCCGTACAAATTCCGGACAAATCCGTACAAGTATTTTTTTCCGGACACACGACCAAAAATCCGTACCGTCCTCCCAAATTCCGTACGGTTGGTCAGCTTAGGTATGCCTGATATAACAGTGGTCAATATCGTCGAATAGATGTGCCCCGACAAGCACATCTGGGACGCTGTCAACAGAGTGGTTACGAGTATACTTTACGAACTGCAGAAGAAGTTGGCGTAGGGACCAACAAAGTAGCGTTATTGGCTAGAACGCCGCCGTGGAACCACAAATCGGGTTTCGGGAGAAATTCCGCCGACGGAAAACTCTCCGACGGTGTAGACTAGGTCCACCTAGAGGAACAGTTGAGTAGCACGCGATGTAGCACCGGGTTCGGGTCGTCGGGACGCCAGCGAACCGGACGTGAGGCTTCACTGGAATCACCGGACAGACCTCGACACCTACCGGGTAGCTCGTGAGTAGGCTAGCTCCACCGCCGGGGATTAGACCAAGTAGACCGCGTCGAATAGCTAGAAGTGGGTCGTTGAAGCGCCAGTGATCCGGAAGCTACGCTCCACCTGGAATTGCTGGACGGACCTCAGCATCTACTGGCTGACCCGTTGAGTAGGCTAGGTCCACCACCGGGGACTAGACCGAGGGAGCAATTTACCGCCGGGGAATTCACGGCAAGGTAGATTCGCCGCCGTGGACTACTCAACAGAATCGGGACAAAAAGGGGAGCTAATTTACTATTGAAACAAACACCGGTAACGGAAGATATTCCGTTGTCGGAGAGCTCTCAGTCGGAGTAAGATAATGTCTGAGTTGATCTCGAAAAAGCTGGCAGCTAAATGGCTCAAGGAAGCGGGTATCGGTATCGGGGGAAATTCCTCCATCGGGGAACTATCGTTCGGAGTAGGGTGAGTTCCCAAGCAACACTTGCAACATGTAATGGACGCGGTTTGTTGCATAACCATAAACTTTTGCTGATGTGCTTTTTAGTTGCTAAATCAGTTGAATAATGGTTTATGTGCGCTACTTTTCAACGAATTTAGTTGTAGAAACTGTTAGTCAACAAACGATGCTGCTTGGGTTCACCGTTGGGCACTATCCAAGTAGATCGTAATAAGGCCGGGAGCTGAATGGCTCACGGAAAATGAGCTAAATGGCTCAAGGAATCAGCATATAACCGACTCACGGGAACGAGGGCTAATGGCGACGTAATAGATGTAGACAAGAAGCGAGAGAAGACTCGAGAGTTAAATCAAAGCTCATAGGTCGAGCCACGCAATGAACCAAGTGAGGTTCCGAGATAGAGCAGATTGTCTAAAGGAACGACGAAAGCACAACGATTCCCCCACGAAGTAATACCTTGTCGTAGTTCCGTGGGGAAGAAGGGCGTAGAAAAAATATTAAAAAAATAGAATAATCTGCGATATTAACATATTAAAATGAGAAAATGCAAATATCCTTTTACTAAAACAGCTTCTGGTCGAATAGGGAGGGGGCATGTGGCACGCCGTGTTCCTCCCTGGACCCGCCAACGATTGTGATTGTGATAGATTGTTTCGGAATCGGTTTTTGCATTTTAGCTGATATCCATTCAGAAATCATTTAAAATTAAGAACTGGCTAAGAGGGAAGCTGAGTGACAACAGAAACATGACAAGAATTCAAATTATTCGATCGTCAACAAATCGTATACAGACCTGCATAGATTTAATTAGATTCTCAGATTCTTATTACAAAGTCAAACAATCAAGGGTATCCATCACTTACTTCCGAATAATGCCTAGTTCACATTGCAAAGTATCTGGTTTTCAAATTAGATCGTAAATTATCCCCAGATGGTAACAGATATCTGCATTTAGAATTTCTCACACAGTAGGTACGACTGAAAACGAATCACCCAAGCTTTCGGTTTACCCCCTTTCGCATTCCGTTGTACATCGTGAGACTATTAATCATAGAAAATTGACTTACCTCCCACTCCCCAGCTCCAGTCGGACTTTGTGGTTCCTGTGGGACGTCAGCATCCTTTGAGACTGTGAAGAGTGAAGCGATGATGTTTGCACTTTGAAGCATATTTGTGCAGGCACAATGGAAAAATGTTGCTTGTAAAATATTGGAAGGACCTATTTCAAAGCATGTGAGTAGAATCGTGACATTAACCTGGCGGAGAAATCTGTTGCAATCGAAAGGAAAAATTCGCAAAGATATTGTGTGTACCAAGGTAGAACTTTGTTATTGCAAAACAATGCTGATCTGGATTTAATAAAAAGCTAAATACTCCAAATTTAAACACTAAAGCACAATCCAATGTAATCCATACTTACGCTCTTACCTTGTCCATAAACCAATACTATTTTGGTCACCGTTCTTCATACGATCATCCACTGTGAAGCCTGTCTCGTTTCTGCTTGCGCTACTAGATGAAGTTCGATAGTGAACTGGTAATCATTTCAGTCAATTCACCTTTGACCAGAAGCCACTCCACAAAACGGGAACTAATCGGGCTGATTGAAATACTGTTTCCAACCGGGCACTAGTACGGTTGCAATTACAGAAACCAAAAATTCGAATAGTACGCCTGAATAGGTAATAGAATTTCAATGCCAGCAACGTTTCACTAAATCGGTCGCACAGAAGCGGACATTTCGACAAAAAGCGGAACTCTAGTAGCAATGCGATATCAAACCACATAAACAGGAAGCTCCATTACACTGATGGTTCTTCAATCAGTTCCGATACTGCGGCTAAGTGTAGTTCAAAGTAATTTTCCCTTTTTCAATTTAACTGATTGGCCGGCGTAAAGAATAACGTGCTAAAAAATTTTATCGATCGTTGTAACTGCCGTTTGAAGTTTTTGTTCAGCTGTGAAAAAAAGTGTATTACATTGCTACATGGAATTTTCTCTACCAACTAATAGATTGCGGCTACTCGATAGTGTGACAGTGTGAGAATCTGTATACAGCACAGAAAGTTTGTTTTTCTTTATTTTTAATAAGCATTCAAAACTTGTTATACACAGGATGGTTGTTTTGCTGCCTCTGCCGGTTGCTATTTAGTTGCAAAAGAACGTTTGCCGGCTCTCTTGCCTCTTACCTAAGCTAATAATTAATTCAAGTTCATAATATTTTCCTCGCTTGAATGAGGACCGCGGACTGATATCTTCAATTTCTCTTCCGAATTGAATATATGTACAGGGTTGCACTGCTGGCTGCTGATGCGAATACAATTTTACAGACTAAAGTGATTTTTTTATTATTTACTGCTGCAATTCTGTGCTTGACTTAAACCGAATGATTTTGTTTCAATTCACTCTGATCAGGATTGTTAAACTTTTCACTCTATCTCTCTCTTTCACATTGAAACACACTTTGGATAGAAAGATCACTTGATCTGCGTTCTAAAAAGCAGTCATTTTCGTTTATTACTCTATAGATTTTCATCATTTTGTATGAATATATTCTGAATTTCGTGCATAGTACAAAAGCTACTGCTGGCTTATTCATTTACAAATCTAACGATTGTATGTTCAGTGCATTCATTGTTAGTATATTATTATGCGATTTTCATCTTTTTTTTCTTCTTGTTTGTAGGTAACCTGACTCAGTCAGAATCTCTGATATATTTAATTATTCGATAGAAAAAATTGATTGTTTCTCCTTTGATTAATTACATGGATTACCACATTAGGTATACAGGAAAATAAATAACTTTAAAACATCACGCTTTTATGTACAATTCAAGCAGACATTTAGGACTCGACACTAATGTAAATTAGTTGCAATTTTTGGGCGGAAGCTACTGCCTCTTAACGTTTCAACTTCAAACGACATTTCAGCGACCGTACCATCGATCGCTGGGAACCAAAAAAAATGGATTTGGTTTGTGATTGGGTTGTTTCCCAATACGTAATAAATAATAACCATTAAATGCTTCCCCGCACGTGGGGCTTTGGCTCAGGTCACGCATAGCTCTGTGCTAGATTGTGCTGCGACTGCTGCAGTTGCAGCTGGCAAGGATCCAAATGAGCCAAGGTCCCGTCTAGATTCATGTTCATATTGCAGTTTCCCCGTTCGACCCAATGCCGCAGACGGCCTCTCAGCTCTTCCAGACTTTTCGATTTGGCCTTGTTGATTCGTTTGTATTTGACATCTTTCGGTTTGGTCACCGACCGGTGGTTGGACATGACACGGTTGTAGTTCGTCACAGCTCCTGCCTTGCAACCGTTCCCCGGTGGAGTTTCGCAACCACCGGAATCACCGTCGCAGCTAGTCTTGGTTATGATTACGGTGGTCATGGTTGTACTGGTTATTTTCGTAGTTGTACTTTGGTTTTCCTTCGAATCGTCCGACTGATCCGATGAAATACATTTCTCAGTTCGATTTTTGAATTTGTCCCGTTTTTCGGTTACAGCATCGGAATGGTTTGCGCCAGATCCTCCACCGCCAGCACCCTGTGGTTCGGGATCCTCTTCTACGCTGTACACAGTCTCTAGGACCTCCGGGCGTCTAAGGAAACAGTTCGATCGCCTCGTGTTATTATATTTCAAATTCGTCGTTTCAATTGCATCCGAGATTGATCTCACGATTGTCACGTCGTTGTTCAATTTGTTTCCCCCACAGCGCGACTTCAAACTGCCGCCACCACCGCCAAAATAGATCGAACTGTTGCAGTCCGAGTCCACGTCCTCCAGTACCACGGCCGAATCGGAATCGTTCAGTGAGTCAAAATCGTTGCTGTTGTTGTTGCTGGTACTCAGACTAATGGTCGGATCCATGACCACATCGATGATCCCGTGATCGATCAATCGACTGGAGAGCGTCTCGATGATCTTCTGCTGCCGGTAGATGGTCAGTTCACGCTGGTACAGCACACCGGAGACCTGCTTCTGCTTACGCATGATCCGCGATTCTAGCAGCAGCAGTTGGCTGGTCAGATAGTTGAGCTGTTCGGCTTTCTCCTTCTGCAGTCGGTGGTTTTGCTCTTGCTGGAAGTAGAAGTAAAGAAAGGAGTAAATTAGTCCGTGTTGTAAGCTGAAGTGTATGAATAAATGTAAAACATTTTTGCACGTTTGCTGTAAACATTGCAGTTACAACAATGAGAATTGACAAACAAAGCTTTCAATTTGTGTAAGAAATAAAACTGTCGCTTTGAAATGACAACATCAAGTAGCAACCTGCCACTGGCCGGCACTTCGATCGGCCAGCAATCACTACACGGGCCTTGCGAGCAAACTTCGTCACAATGGTCGTCACAATGGTCCTTAGCCTCTTGCCCAGTAACCTATCCCCACCTCCCTGCGGGGCCACCTGGTTTACGAGTAATCATAGGAAATATCGGGTAACCAACCCCGGTGGGACCATGGTCGTATACTGAGAGGGAAGGAGGTCTCCTCTTTTCGAAGGGTGAGTCCATCCGAGCGTCTGTTCCCCATGTTAGGGGCGGCTCAAAACAGCATCTGTTCTCCATGTTAGCGGCGGCTGATGTATCGTTCTCGTGTCCGTGTGGAACTCTAAACTGAGCTGACACGATGGTCCTCCGGCGATACAGGGGTTTGGGGAAGGCCCAACAAGCCGTCCAAGAAAACTAACCGTTACGAACAATGCAGAAGAAAATACGAATCGGAACTATCGGCAAAGACCTTCACGACAAAATAAGGACTACGATTGCATAACTCGGAACATGGAACTGCAGGTCACTCTACTCTCTAGCGTTCGACAGGATAATCTACGACGAACTCCACCCACGCAACTTTGAAGTCATAGCACTGCAGGAACTTTGCATGACCGGACAAAAGGTATGGAAAAGCGGGCATCGGGCGGCTACTTTCTACCAGAGCTGTGGCACCATCAACGAACTGGGAACCGGCTTTGTAGTGCTGGGTAGGATGCGTCCACGCGTGTTTGGATGGCTTCCGGATCAAAGGCCGTTTCTTCAACTACAGCATCAACAACGTACACGATGGGAGACCCGACGATGAGAAGGAAGCGTTCTATGCGAAGCTGGAGGAGGTATACGACGGATGTTCGCAACGGGACGTCAAAATCATCTCAGGTAGGACGGGAAGTAATGTTTAGACCGGTAATCGGACCAAACAGCTTGCACACCGTATCGAATGACGGCAAACGATTCGTGAATTTCGCAGTCTCCCGTGACATGGTAGTCCGAAGTACCTTCTTCCCCCTTCGGAACAACAAAGCCACCTGGAGATCACTTGACCAACGCACCGTATATTAAATCGATCACGTTCTAATCGACGGGCGATTCTTCTCTGATATCACCAACGTTCGTACCTACCGCAGTGCGAATATAGATTCGGACCATTACCTAGTTACAGTATGCATGCACTCAAAACTCTAGACGGTGTACAACACTCGTCGTAGTCGGACGCCAAGGCCCAACATCGCGCAACTTCGGGTCGCCGTGGTTGCCCGAGACTACGAACAGCGGCTGGAAGCAGCACTACCCACGGAAGAACAGCTGGGCGCAGCTACTCTTGATGATGGCTGGAGGGAGATCCGATCCGCCATAGGAAGTACTGCTATAGCGGCACTAGGTACAGCGATTTCAAATCGAGGAAACGACTGGTTCGATGACATAATGAATGTAAGCAGTTAATGGAAGAGAAGAATGCAGCACGGGCGAGGGTGCTGCAGCACGGAACGAAACAGAATGACACGAGACACGGAGCAGGCAGACCTCGGTCCTCCGGAGAAAGAAGCGCCAACAGGAGGAACGAGATCGCGAAGCGATGGAACAACTGTACCGCGTAAAGGACACACGGAAGTTCTACGAGAAGCTGAACAGTTCGCGCAAAGGCTACGTTCAGCAAGCCGATATGTGCAAGGACGGCAACCTTCTTACGAACGAGTGTAAGGGGATTGAGAGGTGGAAGCAGTACTATGACGAGCACCTCAACGGTGAAGCAGCAGAGGACGAAGGCGGTATGGTAACGGATCTTGGAGCACGCCGGCCCCTGATCTCCAAGAAGTCAAGGAAGAGATCGGTAGGCTGAAAAACAATAAAGCTGCCGGTGTAGATCAACTACCCAGCGAGCTATTAAATACGGTGGTGAAACACTGGCTAGAGTACTGCACTTAGTGATCGCCAAAATTTGGAAGGAGTAAATTCTTCCGGAGGAGTGGATGGAGGGTGTCGTTTGCTCAATCTACAAAAACGGTGACAAGTTGGATTGCTGCAACTACCGCGCGATCACACTACTTAGCGTCGCCTACAAGGTTCTCTCCCAAATTCTTTGCCGCCGATTGTCACCATTTGCAAGGGAGTTCGTGGGGTATTACCAAGCGGGATTCATGGGTTCCCGCACCACCACGAATCAAATATTCGCGATTCGGCAGGTTCGTGCCCACACATCATTTGTTCGTCGATTTCAAATCGGCGTGTGACACAATAGATCGAGCTCAGCTATGGCAGATAATGCACGAGTACGGTTTTCCGGATAAGCTAACACGATTAATCAAAGCGACGATGGATCGGGTGATGTGCGTTGTTCGAGTATCAGGGACACCCTCAAGTCCCTTTGAATTTCGAAGAGGGTTACGGCAAGCTAATGGTCTATCGTACCTGCTGTTCAACGTTGCGTTAGAAGGTGTAATAAGGAGAGCGGGGATAGACACGAGTGGCACGATCTTCAGGAAGTCCGCCCAGCTTCTTGACTTCGCCGACGACATTGACATAATGGCACGGAACTTTGAGGCGATGTCGGAAACGTACATCAGACTGAAAACTGAAGTCAGCAGGATTGGACTTGCCATCAACGTTTCGAAGACAAAATACATGAGAGGAAGAGGTTCAGAGACGACAATGTAAACCTCCCATCCCGAGCTCGAATTGACGGTGACGAAATCGAGATGGTCGACGAATTCGTGAATTTGGGCTCACTGGTAACTGCCGACAATGATACCAGCAGAGAAATTCAGAGACTGATCTTGGCTGGAAATCGTGCCTACTTTGGACTCCGGTGGACGCTCCGGTCGAACAAAATTCCCGCCGCACGAAGTTGATTATCTACAAGACGCTGATTAGACCGGAGGGCCTCTACGGCCACGAAACCTGCACTATGCTCGTGGAGGACCAACGCGCCCTTGGGGTTTTCGAACGAAAGTTGTTGTGTACCATCTATGGTGGCGTGCAGATGGAAGACGGAACGTGGGGCAGGCGAATGAACCATGAGTTGCATCAGCTGCTGGAAGAGCTATCCATCGCGCATACCGCAAAAATAGGACGTTTGCGGTGGGCTGGACACGTCGTAAGAATGTCGGACAACGACCCGGTGAAGATGGTTCTTGAGGGTGACCCTGACGGGGCGCACAGCGAGCACGGTGGATCGACCAGATAGAGGAAGACCTGCGGACCCTTCGAAGACTACGAGGCTGGCGACAAGCAGCAATGGTCCGAGTGGAGTGGAGACGGCTTCTGCGTACAGCACGAGACAACAAGGCTCTAGCCTGAACGGTAAGGTAAGTGTATTTGCTACAACACATGCAGATTTCAATTTATCGGCACCAATTTTCGAAAAACTGACAGCGATAAAAATACAATGTAAACAATACACTCTAAACTACTTCTACTTAAATTTTCAAGAGAAAATACCCAATGGGTAATTTTTTACAGCGTTTTTTTCCGTGATGCAATTTGATGTGGACACCCTTTAATAGCGTTTTTCTCCAAACAGCTTTTTCAATTATTTTTTTTTCAAATTGACGAACACGATAACTCAAAAACTAATCAACGAATTGACTTGATCTTTTATGTGAGGATGCCCAATATGTGTAGCCTGTCGATGAACCACAGAAAACTGAACACATTTTTTTCTCCCTGTTATTTTGAATGAAAATGAGCGAATTTTACAGTAAAATATTAGATTTTAATGTTTTTATGAAGCCATTTTCCGAAACTCGAACTTTTTTCTATATTTTATGGTTCATCGACTACAAGTCTAAGCTTTACAAAACTTATTGAATTGTCCATATCAGACAATTCTATCGAGAGTTATCGTGTTCGCCGCGGCGCTCCTCCACTTGGAAATGGTTGGACGTTTACTTTTGGAACGCTCGCATGTGAGGCTCTGTGTGACTAAAATTTTTTTTTGTGTACAATGAATGTATAAAGCAATCCCAACATTACACAAAAGATCTATTGTTGCCTTGCCTTCAAAATCGTAAAACAAAATAACTTTCTTTTTGAGCACTTTACACTAGGCGCTCCTCTTAAAAGCGGCCCTGGCCGCCCGAAATGTTATCTTACACTCTTTCCTGACTGCCTCAGATCTTACTCTCTGAACGCGTCTTCTGGCTTTTCGGTAAGCAGCCCAGAAGTTGCTTAGCCTTACGTTCAACCAGTACGCCGGACGCCGGAAGATCCATTTTCCTCGGCATTGTTACATCACATGCCCTCGCTACTGTTTCCGACAGCTCATTGGCACTCGGAATTGGAGGGACACTGTCAGCACGAAGTGCTTCCACTTTCCTTGGCGAAGTCCTTTATCTTCTTGGTCAGCCTGCTAGTGCGTCCAGCATCCGATTGTACTATCTTGGGGAGCATAGTAGCTACAGACGAATACGTCGCTGATCTTGGCGATCACGAAGCCTTCGTGTGTGTTATCCACAACCTCTTGGACACGGAAACCGCCCATTACTTGGATTGCAGCCATCCCTGCACTACCCAGCATCCAGTTGCCGTTAGCAGGAGGAATGGCTCTGAAATAATTGTAACGTCGCACTTCGATTGTGTTGTCGTGTGGTCGTTTCCGTTCTCCGGTTTGCAGATCATGTACCTTGGTTGCTTTGTTCAGTCTCTAGCAACTTGCCCCTTTACTCCACATTTTCTACACAGTGAAGACCTCGCCGGGTGTCCGAGGTCTCAGCATCTGAAGCATCGCTTCAACTGCCTGGAAACTCGCGGAATGACTTTCAGCGAGCACACCGACCATCCGACTTTTATCTTTCCGGTCATCGCCAGCTTGTTGGCAGCGGCCACCGGTAGTCGAATCGTCACCGTTTGAGTTCCTCTATAAGATTTCCAAATTTCGGGTAATCGCCGGTTCATCCAATTTGCACTGCTCGATCAGTGCACTCTTCAGTTCTTCAACGGTCGTTATCTCAGACGCTTGCATTCGACTACGGCTTCCTGCGACAGGGCTCTCACGTTCCCTTCGCACCCCAATGATTTAGCAACGAGCTCACGGTAGGTCGAGCTCTTGACGGAAGGATCATTTCGCCCTTCTGAGTGCGTCTCGTTCTCTCCCAACTCCTTTAGCTCTAGGTCCTCTCTCACTTTCTTGAGAAGAGCGGTGTAGGATGTCGTATTGCTCGCTTGGACGATCAGTGCATCTCCTTTTGGCGTCTTCGGACGAGCCTTCCTTGTTCTGCTCCCTTTTTTACTCTTCCTTCTTCTTTTGCTGTTTCCCGTGTTTCTCTTTCCAATCTACAACGGTACTCCAGCTTTCTCCCTGTTGGGTGTTGTCTTTTTCTTCGGCAACAGCCACAGCGTCCTCGACCGTCTGTCTCTTGGGCCTGGCTGGTCTTCCGTCTCATGGCGAGGATCTTGTCCTCGTTAAAGTTACGGAAACTGGTATGTTCTCCACACCAATCTGCTTCTTCTTACCCTGCTTCGGAGGGGCTAGGAAGATAGTAGCCTTAGCCGACGCCAATGCTCGCTCAGCTATATCAGCCCTCCGCGTTGCCGTGTCGTACTCATTCACGGCGGACAGTAGCGCCTTTCGGATTCTGATGACCATCTCTTTAATGCTCTTATGGACATTGTTCCTCGCATCCACAAATTTGTAGAGCTCCTCCACCAAGTGCTTCGCTGCCACTACTTTTGGCTTCTGTGGGGTGTAATTCGTCCCGCTCTACTCTGTCACTATCCTTCATGAGGAGTAGTGTTCAGAGCCGGATCGGCGAAAAACCGGGAATGCTTCAGCCGAACCTAGTACCACCAACTAAATGGTGTCATGTTTTGAACGTACCCGGAGACCTGACAGGGTTTTATCGAGACGGAGGCAGCCGTGCTTTTAGCTCACTCGCCATTTCAAGTCGATGTCATCCTTACTTACTCGGGGAGTAGAATAGCACACCTGTCAGCCCAAAGTCGTGGTCCAATTCGTGATCCGTGTCCAGTCCGTTGTCATTCGCCATGGCCAGTATGCCGTAATCAGGATGTTACTGGCGTCGATCCTGAAGTGCCGGTAGGGCTAGAGTGCGTTTATTGCTAAGATCTTGGATTATTGGAATCTTAGGATCTTAGCAGAAGCGGCACAGACTCGCTTCGTCGAAGCTGCTTTAGGACTTATGGCTTTTTTAGAGGTTTAGCAGAGCCCAATTCAAACCCCACCATATCCTAGCAAAACTCCCCAACTCGCAGTAGAGTGGGGGGGGGTTCATACATACATCATACATACTCCCTGAGTATGTGTGTTTGTATGTATGTTTGTGTCAAATAAACTCAATTATTTTGCTCAGAGGTAGCTGATCAGATTTCAACATTATTCTATTCAAATGAAACGTGTAACATCGCCATAGGTCGCTATTGAATTTCATTTGGATTGGAGTTCTGGTTCTGGAGTTACCGGTTGACAAGTGTGGCCACACAGCAAATTCCCATCTAAACTGGTACAACCATGATGGTAAAATGATGCAATACACATTAAAATGTAGGCAAAATCACTTGGATTTGCGAGTATAGCTTACTAATGACCAATCGAAGCAGCTTTGACAACATTGACCGCCTATAACGGTGCTTGATGCCCCCGGAGAACTTGCCAATCTTCTAGGTTAATGTCCATCTATTTCCCAACGAATTATTTACCGATTTTTTCCAATTTATTTCAAATGAAAGATATTATACTCCCATTAACTGGTATTGAATTTTTCAGATTTGAATTTTGGTACCGGAGTTATAGGTTGGTTTGTACGGTCGCATAGGAATTTCCCTTGCAAACCGTTACAATCGTTATACCTCAGAGGTTGAAACTCTACTGAAATGGACATCAAATTACTTCGATTCGCAGATCTAGATCACTAATACTGTCCAAAATCCCTATATTGCGCATTGGTTAGACCAATCCTCGAGTTCGTCTCACCGGTTTGGAATCCGCATCATCTAACTTGGTGTTTAAAATTGGAAAGAGTTCAGAATAGGTTTATACGCTTAGCTCTTAGGAACTTGCCTTGGCGGGACCCGCAAAATTTACCACCGTATCGTGACCGTTGCCAGCTGCTCAATTTGGAGACTTTAGAATGTCGTCGTAGTATCCAGCAAGCTACTACCTTGGTGAAAATCTTAAATGGAGAATGTGATGCGCCAGAACTTCTGTCCCGCTTAGATTTCCGAGTAGCAAGGAGAACACGAGATACATCATTATTATTGCCGAGGTTCCATCGGACATCTTTTGGATTCCATGAGCCACTGTCTTCAATGATTCGAACCTTTTCTCGTGCTGACGCTGCTTTTGAGTTTGGTGACTCCTCGAAAATATTTGCAAGCAATTTAAGAAGATTGCGTTTACTGTGATTATTATGTGTATTAGTAATAAGAAACCTGACATGTAATTTTACTTGACTTTATACTTTAACCTTACGAAAAGATAGTGGTTTTTACGTCAATTTGAGAGTGGCGCCTGGTAGAAGGAGGCCAACTCAAACGGACTTTTTCCCACTCGAATCATTTAGACTATAATGTCCGATGATACATAAACAAATAAATAATAACCAATTAATGTTTCTTTTAAGTTATAGTCCACTACCGACAATTCCGGAAGTTCCTGGGCTCTGGCATATTCCAGAATTCGGTTATTCCATGTTTACTGAACCGATTTTCACAAACCAAGTATCGAATGGAAGGTGTAACATGCGATTGGTTATACCCCTTAATAAACTCTCCTTCCCTTCCGAAGTATCACTGGTCACCTTGATCATCATAAAAGGTTCCGGTAGTCCGGGAAAAATGACCATCTTTCAAAATTAACAAACTCATATCAGTTTCTCGAAGATGGTTAAATCGATTTTCACGAAATTTACAAGAAATGAAATTTCCGAAAAAGAATTTGTATTTTTGATGCCAAATGTCTTTAAAATGCATGAAACTTGATGCCAAATCGACTTTTTGGAACTTAGGTGATTTTGCTCCTTTTTGCTTTTCTCCTATAGAAAGGCTATGAAATCACTCTGATAATAGACTTCTAACCGGGGCACGAATAGCTGAGTCTCTTTTGCCATTTGACTCAGTTCGGAAAATGTCTGTGTGTGCGTATGTGTGTGTACGTATGTGACTAACAATTGCACAACGGTTACTCAGAGGTGGCCAAACCGATTTTATCAAATTACCAAACCTTAGTCTAAAATGAAAGGTACAACGTTTCCATAGGCTGCTGTTGAATTTCATTTAATTCTGACTTCCGGTTCCGGAGTTACGGGTGGAAGAGTACGGCTACGCGTGAAATTTCCATATAAATCGGTATCAGCAAGTTTTATAAAGGAAACAAAATTTCAAAAAGTGTGTTCAAACTGCTTGAATTTATAGTTTTAGCTCACTGATGCCCAATTAAACCTACATTGACCACGGTGGAACCAGAAGCTTTGATAAAGTAACCACGGTCCTGAATTGTATTTACATCTGTTTGTTAGAAATGTCTGACTGGATTTTCTCAAATTTAGTCACAAATAAGCTTACAAACTTGTTGGTCCATTTGGTTCAAATCGAATTGGTCCAAAATGCAAATGTAGCAGGAATTTTAAGATTTTACTAAAACTAAACAACTTAACCTTATTATACCTTTGGAGAAGTTTTCGTAGTTTGTCAGCCTCTTCTATTTGTTAAAACAACAGTTAGGGTGGTTCTGATTTCCCCAAGATCAAAAAATTAACTTTTCATTCATTCTAGCTAGAGCCAAACCACCTTCATCGAAGTTGTAGAACGACAAATTTTGGAAAAGTTTGCTGAAGACATGTAAGCTCTATCTGTTATATTTTTCATTTTACAACAAATTTAAAATCGAAGGATATTTCTTAAAAACTGTTTTGTTCAAATAACTTTCGCGGCATTCATTTAAAACTGCATTAGTCTTCAGACAACCTTAAGATTTTTTAAGGCGAATCATTTGTTTCATGGCACCACATATCGAACTATCTTTGTTGAAAAGTTATGAGTCCAAAAAAAATTAGGTTCTGTGGGATAACAATATCAATCATTGGGGCAAACAGTAGATAATTCTTTTTCAACTATAACTAGAGTCGTGATTAGAGTTATAATTGAGCAAAAAGGGCGAACACGATATTTTTATTAAAGTTCATAAAATTGATTTCAAAAAATCGATTTTTGATAATATAAGTACTTTTGTCTTTTGAAAATGTTCCTCTTTAAAAACTCTGAAAAACATCTGAAGGATACGTTGGAAAAAATGGAAACTGAAAAAGTTATATTAAAAATTTGGGTTTTCTAGAATTGACCCTTTGTAATATGTTTAAACTAGTTGTAACCCGGTGCGCTTCGCTACACCCATCAGAACTAAACGAAATAGTTTAAATATACCAAAAAATAACAAATATTTTAGTTACAAAAAAGAAACTTATTGTAATTCTCGCGGATAGACAATGTTCTTGGTTTGACCACCTGGAGCACAAGTAAATAAATTGGTTTGTTTTCCTACACACAATCGTTTGGAATCCCCTGGTATCATTCGAATTCGAGGTTGCAGTACATCTACTCCTTTATATTTTCTAGTTACAATGGTCCCTTAAATGGAACTTTTCAACCAAGGCACAGTTGTGGTGGGTCGATGTTGTGCAGTAACTAATATAATAGGTACACAAAGTTTCAATTGCAACATATGCGGTGCACAGTGTTGCAAAACAACGTTTTCACGATCAAAACTCAATAACTCCTGAACCATTGGCTTTGGAGAATGGATTTTTTCGAAGAAGTTTCTAGATATAAATAGACGCAACTTTGATATAATGAAATTAGGGATTAATCCCCCTAAAAGTGAGATAGAAAATTTATTTCCCAAATAATTTAGCTAGAAGCTCGTGGTCTTCAGTAAAGCTCTAGAAAATATTATTGTGAAAAACTTTACTGAAGATACTAAAGCTCAACATAGAAACAGTAGCGAGATATGTAGGGTTGTTTGGGATAGACGCCTTAAATTGGTTTTTGTAATATAACTTTTTACGATTACTTTTTATTCTATTCTACAATGTTGTTAAAGGCGATAAAATACACATTTTTTATAACAACGATGAGTCTGTAGCTCTTGAAACAACAAAGTTATTATCAATTTTCGAATATTTTTAGGTTACACCTTAAGCAACTTCCTTAATCGCAAAAATTCGTAGATGGCTTTGATTACAGTTGAAAGTACTAACTTTTAAAATATAAAAACCGTCGTCTGACGGAGACTTCTGGGTACGTAACCTATAACCAATACTCAATATTACCATCTCGCACTGAAAACCTAGTGAATCGACTGAATTAAATAATTCAACAGAATAATCCAAAGATTTATATGCGTAGCCGAATTTCCATCGATATATCAATGGATTTTATTTTGGATGGAGTAGTGTATGAAATTGAAGTCAATATACGCAATGGATTAATTCTTCAACGGATTGTATTATTTTACAAAATCGTATGGAAATGTGGTGCAAATTGTTGCTGCATCGATACGAAAACACAAAGGAGTGTTGGTGGAATTTTTTAAAAAAATATTTTGGCGATACAGAGAGTGTTAGTATATTCATTCACTTTCCGTATAATCATTGCACAATTGAACAATATTTCTTCAAATATCATAGAAGAATACAGAAAATTGAGCAAGTGACAGAGTCTCCGGAGGTATCTCGTTGAAAACTTGTTTTGTGGTGTACATCATAACTCAAAATATATTGGAGCAATCGTTTTCAAGTTTTGCACAGTTCTTCTACATATCCCCAGGTATTGATCGAAGCTTTTATTAAAATAAATTATTTCGGTGTTTCTAATGGAAATAACGAAATGACGGTACAAGTATATCCGATTCTCTGCTATTGCCAAATGAATTGTTTCACTCTCATTAAATGCCCTTTTCTGGGTTACCATATGAGGATAAACATGTTCGAATATTTTAGGTTTCGATGTACGTGTACCGATATTTCGGTATTTCCATTAGAAATAACGAAATGGCTGGTTTTAATACAACCTATCAGAAGATAGTCAACATTGTAGCATTCGTATTAACAGCCTAAAGTGTATTCTACTTCACTCCGGTTATGTTTCTGACATTACCCACCTATCTTTTTTGACTCGACTCTCAGCGAAGTGATTTCCCGATTGTTCTTGATGTTGTTTTTGTCACCTTTCTTGTGTACCGGGACTATGAATGAACACTTCCAACCATCGGGAGATTTTTGCAACTGAAGTGACACATTGAAAAGGTGCGTCAGTGTAATCGCTAAAATATCGGAATATCTTTTCAGAACAGCTGAAGGCATAGCACTTAGTCCTGGAGCATAAGACGATTTCGTTTTTTTATTGCAGAGAGAACCGATGGTTCTGAAATTATGAATACATCCATATCCAACGCACCAACGGAAACATCACGGGATGCGTTGTCGAGCTCGATGGCAGTTGGCGCATCAGTCGTGAAGACACTCGAGAAGTAGCTGGCAAATAGGGAGCACTTTGTCGCAGTCGTAGTCGCTACTTTGCCTTTGTAAACTATCCTAGACGGAAGACACGTTTCCTTTCACTTCATATTAACAAAATCCAGAAGCCCTTCGGATTTCGTCGTAAGTTTTGTTGGATGCGGATCACATATCCTTTGTACAGCAATTTATTGTAACAGTGGCACTCATTACTGGCTATTGCGAAAAAGCGCTTGAGAATAGGGCATCGTCGATTGGTGTACGCACGTAGAGCTTTGGCACGGATGCGTTTCAGATTCCGAAGCATTGCGTTCAACCAGCGAAACTTCCTGGGAGGTTGATAATTTGGACCGGATTTTTCAACACAGTCAAGGAGTAATCGATTATAGAGATCAACCGCAGCATCTACATCCACTTGATCAAGTAGTACACTCCAGACAATCAGCTGTAGTGAGCGGCGTAGTGCTACTAGAACAGTTTTGCGAAAATTACGACGATTCGCAGCTAAAGCTTCTTCATATGGTGGTGAGCTAATGGTGTAAATGGATATTTCTAAATCAGGATGATAATTATCCAAAGGAACGATCAAACTGGAAGCTTCACTCACAGAACACTCAGGCAAAGCATTATCATTGACGAAGACAAGGTCAAGAAAACGAGATCGATGGTTGGTTGACATAGTCCGTGAAAAGCTATCTCGTTCAGAAGTGAACGGTTAGCAAGATTTGTTGTCGAGGATAACGGGTTAGGGTAAGCGTACCCATGTCCAGAAGAAACCCACAAGAGTCCTGGTTGGTTGAAATCGCCAAGGACTATCATCACATCGTTTGCATCTGCCTGAGAAGAAGTGCGCTCTATGGAGTCTAGATGGAACTGCGTAATAGAGCAATCAAGTTGTTTTTTCTGGAGTAATGTAAACAGCTCCAGTAAAGTAGTTCTTCGTTTGCGTAGCAATCTTCTCCAAACTGCTTCAATGCTTAATGAACTATCCACACCAAATTCACGGAAGAAACAGCGATCCCTCGCCGCGACCATGAATACTGTTACGAGCACCTGGCTCCGCACGATAAACCGCGTAAGAATCCCCGAAGAGCTGCATCGATGTAATACGATCATCAAGCCAAGTTTCCGTCAGAACGTAAACGAGCAGCCAAGTACAAGTCCTCGATTTTCGACCTTAGCCCTCTGACGTTTTGGTAGTACAACCGCAAACCATCGGCGCCACGTGCCAAGCGTCCCGACATATTGCAAGGACGTGATGTATCCGATGGCAAGCTGGAAACCAGAAGGTTTTCAGGGAGCGGATCGTCATTTAAAGCAAAATACTCGCCTAAGAAGGGAGTTCGGAACATCCCCTCACGACCTCCGAAAGCAGGACCGGGGCAATAGAGTTGGTCGCTGGCTGGTAGCACGACTGCGTCGGAGCGCTCGAGGGCTTGCGTAGTGCGGCTTAACAGGCGTTCCGGTGATAGTAGCGCAGCGTGAATTTGTGCAGTCTCAGCGATGACGGCGGAACAATGCTTCTTCGTAACGGCGGCAGGTTATGCAAGAAAGGAATTCGAAAGTCGGCGATGTAACGTGCAGTATTGTTAGTATTTTGAAAAAAAAAAAAAAATAATGCTATAATACTCTTTAAGGAGAAAATAGGATAAAACTAGTTTGAGTACGAAGGGCGCAACGGTTTAATTCACGAGCGGTCTTGTTAGGCGAGATTGAGGTCAAATCGGTTGGAATTAACGGGATGTGGTGTTAGATCTGATGGAAACATCTCACGCACACACTCTTAATTTGTATGACTATAAATTCATGTATAATGCATTTATGTTTGTCTCATGTTAATATTAATTATGGATTTCGTTGTAGTTCTTTATATTCATAAAGTTGATATATCGTCGCTGTTGTGCTATATTATGACAAACGCCATTTTGGGGTAAACTGAATTAGATATGCCATATTACTTGTCTGAAAAATCTCTACAAAGTGGCGTTTTCAGAATTTGGAAATTCTACTTGGTCACTTAGATATAGCGAGAAACATGATGAGAAATTGTGAGTTTTTTGTTTCAAATCGCTGTATCTCGGGATTTGCTAAAGTTATATTGAATTTTTAGATATTTTTATGTGTAAAAATGTCTGAGAAACACAATGGCATCAAAATTTTCAAAAGAAAAATACACGAATTGTGATAAAAACACAATTTAAGTTATGAACTGGAAATATAGCACATTTGGCAACACTGTAACTAAAAATAACTATTTTTTCTAGATTCCCTGACTCATTACCTTTAAAATGCATCTCATCGATTGTTTATAGACCAAATGAACCCAAAGATATGAATAAAAGTTGAAAATTGATGATTTTTTTCTATGGAAAATTTTCCATGCACGATTATGACACGTCATACAAATATTGTCATCAATACACGCCTGTGATACGTGTGAGTGCGACTTTTGTTTACATTCATAATAAAAACTCGCAACATAGTCAACCGATCTTTGTAATATTTGAGAGATTAATACAGAATAGATAGATGCATCAATTGTCTTCTTTGGATTGTTTATACCATTAATAAGTTTCAAGATATTCAATATCAAACTTTAAAAATCGTTTTTCTCGAAATTTGCTAAATGGCGCTTGTCATAAGATAGCACAACAGTGACGATATCCGCTAGAACAAAATCCATAGTGAATTTATGAGGACACACAATGCGACACGTGTCCTCTTATCTCGTCTACACCCTGTTTTAATCATTCATCATCCACTAGCGAAGAGATAATAATGCCTCGAAGTATCCACTCACAACTTTCCCCCTATCAGAAATATCCGGTCTGTAAACAACAGGTCCGTCCCCATGATCCTGAAGAAAACTTCAAAGCCAACCACAGCAAAACCCCCATGAGGCTCAACGAACTGCGTGGACAAACACAGGAGCTCTATCTCTCTCTGTGTGTTTCTTCTGACCTACTGGCGGTAATGTTTCCCAAAACTTTCGTGTTGTTATGCGGTCCTCCTGACTGAGTGTGTGATCCATGCCAGTCAACAAGGGAAGATTCTTCTACTTCTATCAGGTTAACGCTACATATATATCGTACGGTAATCCCGACAGAGGGTAGGCTGAGCGGAGGAAGTTGGTACACATCGAAATTAATTTTCTCGCCTGGTACGTGCTTTCAGCAGCAGCCAGTAGCGATAGAAAATGTTCATGTTGAGCATTAGTCCGATAGTCATGGACCCGAGAGCAGCAGCTTTTACTGAGTGGGATTTTCGGAGTTCATTTACTTGTAGTTAGTGGCGACGATTGGAAAGACTCACTGCCAGCTGGCTTTTAGAATAAACATGACCTTTAGGTTTTTTGAAAATAAATTTTTCAGTCAATCTTTTTCTGAAAGAGAAAGTTTGATGGCTTTTTTTACAATACTTTTGATGTGGCAAAAGTTGATTTTTAACCCTTCACTAATTTTTACAATTGTTTCCTTAAATCAAAAAATTCCCTCGAGTTTTATATTAAACAAACTGAATTTTTTCGACGAAAAAAGTTAATGCGTTCAAATCGAATAATGTCACAAAATCAACCAACCCCCCCTCATTTTGCATCTTTCCATTCAATCCAATTTCCACGTCTCACCACGTTGAAATTCTGTCAGCGTCAATTCTCAATCAGTTTCATCGCATGTCAGTTAACGTGGCATGACTGCGGAAAATGCTGTCTCAGCTCGCAGGAAAGCAAATTTATTTCCAAAGTAAATCCCAACATTTTTGTTTCTGATGTTCGCCCAACTCCATCGAATTGTCGAACACGCCCTGTTAAAGCTTTACTACGAACCGGAAACCATCATCGGTATCCTCCTGCTCCAGCCAGCAGTGCGAAACTGACAGCTACTTTTGATTTATTTCCACCAGTCCGGTGTCAGTTTTTACTCGTGGTAGTATAAAATGTATTACTAACGTGGGTAGTAGCAAAAGCTTAGCACCATCCACGTTGGACGTTGGGTGCTGTTTGTTGAAACATATTTTACGTTGAGCCCCCGACTAATTTTAAATTTGTCATCAATCAGAAAAAAGTCGAACAATGTACAACAATGGAGATCTTTAGATTTTAAGGACCCTGGTTCGATTAATTAATGCGCTCAAATTAAATATTAAATGATTGACTATACAGAGGAGTCTCCATATGATTATATAATAATTATTATATAAGCATAAGCATAAAGCATAAGCATAAGAGATCGCCCGTAGTTGCTACTCCGTTATTGACCAGAACCAAATTAGGTTGCAAAATGTTGATTGGAACAACATGCTTGGGAATAACATGATGAGCCACATTGTACAATCTATTCCGATCCCTGCATGCTGATCAATACCGACGCCGGCTACGTCCGAATGCAGATCTTCTGGGAAAGGAAGGAATGTTAGTCCGATACATGTTGCTACTAGAGACCGAGGAATCCTCTGCATCTCCACATGTATCACGGGAAGGGGAGAGTTGTTAGTAAGTGTGCCAATAGCGTTATCATGTAATAATTGCTCTGGGCAGCCGGCTGCCGAGAATTTGGGAAATTTATCATTTGTTGTATTAATACGAATAGCAAAATAAGCAACTTGAACTCCGGATAGCCGGCTATAAGGAGCACTGCTTATATTTTTTAATAATATTCAATCACGCGACGAATTTATTCGTGGTTTCTATCGTGTCGGTGCTGATTTTACCCGGCGATCGTTTGAATAAAATGAGGAATCTTATACCGAAGGTTCATCAGACTCTTCCATAGGTGTCGCGGAGTTGGTAGTTTGGAAGGAAATAGGGTCTAGGATTCGCTCCAAGCAAGCGATGCGACCTGTAAAGCATAGTTTATTAGGGATCATCCATAAATGACGTAGCATTTTTTGAGCAATTTTTACCAGCCCCCTCCCCCATCGTAGCATTTCGTCACAAACCTCTAAATACCCCCTGGTAATTACGTAGCTTGACGGTAACTCCCCCCCCCCCCTGTCCCCGTGATTTTTTTAAATAAAAACCGATGTTAGTTATTCCCCTTTGAAAAAGCTACATAGCCTGACATGACCCCCTACCCTCCAGTCGTCACACATCATCACAAAATGCAAAACTCTCCTCTCCCCCATATAATGCTACGTCATTTATGGATGATCCCTTAGTTTGTAGTTCAGTTAGTTTTCGAAAACACGATCGCTCGAAAAAGATCTTGTTAAGTTTTTTGTTCTTCTAAAATCTGGGTAGCCGGCTACCGAGAGTATCCTATGTTTTCTAAACAAAAGCAATTTCAACTCCACACAGCCGATCGTGGGAGTATTGCCCAGAAAAACTAATCTTATCTGCTTAATGGGCCGGATCACTATTTATTGCGACATTATTTAGACTAACTTCGCTATTCCTTCTCTACGATATATTTTTTGGGTTGCAAACTATCGAGTGATAACACGTTATACAAAGAGTTATGATAGCTCTAGATGTTATAAATCAGCGAAAGTGTTTCCTATTTCTAATATCGGATTGTTTGTGAAATACATGTATACGAACGATTATATCGAACATTGAAGGGAAATACAAAGGATCGTTAACCTGATGGACGGGCTTGTTACCAGAAACGGAACTTGAAATTAGATTCATTAAAACAGACGCGGCGAATTTTCAGTACGTATTGATCCGCGTTCATCGATACTACTCAAATTAAAGTCTTATTGGAGCTGATTATTCACTTACCAATAGCTTTTTCAATATAATAAACTTTCCCCAAAAGTTGAACAAAATCTATTTTCACACATCGTCGAACCTCCTGTGTATTGAAAATGTCCAAAACTATTGATTGTCAACTACCAATAACTTTCCCTTCAATATAAAACACTCCCGAAAAGTTGACAAAAAATTCGATTTTGACACATCGTCGGACCCCCCCCCCCCCTTTGCTTAGAAAATGTCCAAAACTATTGATTTTCAACTGCCAACAACATGTCCTTCAATAGTTATTTATTTCCAAACAATTGAAATTTAACCGCATCAACTTCAACTCCAATAAACGGGAAAGTAACGCAAAATGTATCGCGATAACCACCGATGAATTATCGACGATGACGATGAATCCGACGATACATTATCGTTAACGGAGTTTCCGATGACGTTGACGGGTGGTTAACGTTATCGACGATGACGATTAATTATCGATTAACAACTCTGAACCTTAAGGTTCGCCCAGGTTAAGTCTTCGGTACGGAGCAATACCTCGACCTAGGAACTTCTAGCATGTTGTTAGTCGCCTCTTACGACATGGGAGCAGTTCCCAGAGGTTCTATTCTTGGCTGAAATAGTGCAAAAAGATTTCAGCCCGCCGGACACCACACGGCTTTTATATAATAATTATTATATAATTATAAAAGTCAGAATTTATTTATTTATTCTTATTTTTCATCTGACCTATGTTGGTCTACATGAAATGTAGTTGAATGGGAAAAGCCCTTTCACGATATACTTCAGAAACAATCCTCAAATGGGCGTAAAAACCCATTATCTTTTCATATATTCACACCTGATTACAATGGATTCACACTACAATAAAATATAATCACATAGTACACAGCATTCAAAAATACAAATATTACAAGAAAAATGAATCTTAAAATCTAAGTCTATTTTTGAAAACATCACAAGATACAGAAAAGTCAAAATGGCCATAAACACTATTAAAAACATTACACATCGCCCTACTGGGTTCGTTTTGATCGTACTCGGTGCGTTGAAACTCGAGTCTTAAAAAGTTATGCGATCTGAGACTTCTCGGGCGCACATTGACATTTATTTGTGAGAGAATATCTGGAGCATCTATTTGGCCAGTTAATATCTTCCCAACAAATACTGCTCTAAATGTGTTCCGCCTTTTGGCTAGGATTTCCATATCGAGCAGACGACAGCGATTGATGTACGGTGGTAGCTCTGTTGGGTTACGCCACGGCAGAGTTCTAAGAACAAAACGGAGGAATCTTGCCTGCACTGCTTCTATTCGCATATCCAAATGCTTGTGTAAGGACACCAAATGGGTGCTGAATCTTCCAAGACAGATCGCACAAGTGAAAAATAGAGTGCCCGCAAACAATATGGATCAGTGAACTCTTTGGCGATTCTTATAATGAAACTAATTATTTGCCGTGTGCTGTAACATGAGAGTAATGATTTCTGAATGTCAGTTGTGAGTCCAGAAGTACACCGAGGTCTCTGACAACTGTCATTCTCTCTAGCGATTCCCCGGAGATGGTGTAGTTCCAGAGTATTGGATTTTTTCTACATGTAAAAGATATTATGGAGCACTTGGACACGCTGAGAGCCAGCAAGTTGCGATTACACCAACTACAGAAAGCATCTAAGTGTTGCTGTAGTTCCTTGCAATCTTCTATTGACCGCACAATAAGAAATAGTTTGAGATCATCGGCATATATAAGTCTATACCCAGGAGGTATAACAAAACAAACGTCATTGAAGAACAACGAGAAAAACAACGGTCCTAGATTTCTCCCTTGAGGTACTCCGGACAAGTTGATGAAACTGTATGACTCGTTATTTCCTAATTTTACAGACAGAGAACGATTTACGAGATATGATTTAAGCCACCGTATAAAATTTTCCGAAGCGCCCAGCCGCTTCATCTTTGCCAGTAGAAGAGAGTGATCTACACGACCGAATGCAGCCTTGAGATCCGTGTATACAGTATCGACCTGAGATCCAAGTTCAATATTATTAATACAGAGCGAAGTGAATTGGGCTAGATTAGTAGTTGTCAATCTACCAGGAAAAAAGCCATGTTGGTCCTTCGATATATATGCTCTGGTCTCACGAAATAGCACATTTCCTACTAATATTTCAAATAACTTTGAGCCTGCGCAGAGTGAAGTTATGCCACGATAGTTCGCAACATTTTGCCTATCACCTTTTTTAAAAACCGGAAACATAACTGATTTTTTCCAACAGACGGGGAACGTTGATTGCGACAGCGATTGGTTAAAAATTAGTCTTAAAGGCGTACACAATGCGCTTGCGCATCTTTTCAGTATAATGGAAGGAATACCATCTGGTCCTGCCGATGTTGAAGACTTTACCTTTCTCATACCAGTTAGAATATCTTCGTCAGTAAATTGAATAATGCCTAAATTAATTACATCATGAGGGACATCCTGATGACTATGTTCCATCTGAGTAGAGTCGGCCGAGACTTTTTTTAACACTCTTGAGAAATGCTGCGCAAATAGGTCACAGATGCTGCTTGGGGTACTTGATGTTTCATTTGCAAGGAACATATTGGAAGGAAGCCCATTTTCTTTACGTTTCCCGTTAACGAAAGACCAAAACTGCTTTGGATTTTGTTTCAGGTTCGATTGGGTTTGTGCGACGTGTCTTGAATAGAAAAAGCGATTATATGTCTTGTAACTGTTGCTGGCTTCAATAAACTCTCGTTTTGTGAGGGGGTTTCGTCGGCTGGTGTAATGCCGAAGTGCAGCTGCTCGCTGTCTTTTCAGTTTACGTAATTGACGATTGGACCACGCTGGTTTTGGTCGGGGACGTGGTGCGGGAACATGTAGTTTAAAAAGTTGTTTTAGGACTAGTGAAAGTTTTTCTACGGCAACATCTACATCGATCGCGGAATTCAGCAAAGTCTCCCAATTAATTGCCTGCAGTGAGTTCTGGAGCCTATCGAAATCAGTTTTTGAAAAATTGAACTCCCTGACATCTAGCATTTCGTCATAAACAACTAACTGGAGACAGATCTGCGTTACTAGAAGAGGAGGATGGTGTGCGTCACAAGCAACTAACGGCTCAAGGGCTTCTGAAACGGTGCAGTTAATAGAAGCTTCTTCATTTACGAAAAGGAGGTCCAGGGTTCGATTTCGTCTGTTATTTACTGTACACATTTGCAGCATGTTCAATACAGACATTCCGTCCAGTAAGGCAATACTCGCTCTAGAGAAGGTTGATTCAGAAGGGTCTGGGAAGGCATAGCCGAAGGAGGTACTTTTCCATGAAAGTCCAGATTGATTATAATCACCAAACAGTAGATGAGCAGTGTTGGGTTGAATGGAAGTTGCGATGTCAAGTGCTGAGTCTATGTGCTTCTGAAAAATATCTATATCACATGCGGAGTCGGGGGGAATATACACTACACCAACACAGATATTAGTATCACGACCGCGAATATCTACCCATAGTTGTTCGAGATCGGTTCTAGCAGTTTTATGTTTAGACGAGAGCCGGTTGGACACTGCGATAAGCACACCACCACCGCGTTTTTTCCCTGTACTGTCTGGATCGCGATCGTTACGGTAAGCCGTGTACTTTGAGCCGAATAACTGGAGTGAATTGATTTGATCATTCAGCCACGTTTCGGTTAGAACAATAACATCATATTCGGCGTCTGAAACAGCGATGAACAGCTCGTCAATTTTGATGCGTAGTCCTCTCACGTTCTGATAGTAGATACTAAGATGTTCCTACAAGTAATGTCCTGACGGTTGAGCGGTAGAAAGGTGAGCGGCGACAGCGTCCACCTTTAATGGGGGTGGGTTTTCAGCGGGAGCAGCATCTGTATGTCCTACTTCGGAAGAACATATACATTCATTGCATTTACCTGACAGGGAAAGGTTGCTATCATAACGTAAAAGGTCCGTGGAGAGCAGAACGTCGTTGATGGAATCTGGCTGATTGCACCCGTCGGAATGCTGCAATTGTGGATCTAGTTTAAGGTGCGCAATACCTTAAACTAGATCCACCTTATTTGAATCAAGAAATCTAGAATTGTTTAAACGTGAGGTAAATATAAAAGGAGTGACAATCAAAAATATGTGTAAATTGGTTAAACTTTTTATTAATTCTATTTTATACTATTCTAACCCTTACACAGCCAGTATTGAAAAGCATCCTGTAAAACACTGCCGTTGTACTTTAGTGTTTTTCTTGTCAACATTAATATTTGAAGCATATTATAATATGTCGAAAATATTAAAACGGCCAGTCTTACTGTGCAGAGTTGCGTTTGAAGATGTTTCAATATTATTCAGCAATTGAATTATTCATTTAATGAACAATTTAACCAACGAATCTTTTTGAAACTTGAATGAGGATGAAACGAGGACAACCGTACCGACCGTTTCATATTAGAGGGAGTTGAGTTAAATCATTGGGAGTGACTTGGCTAAGAAGGTTAACCAAAGGAGTGAGTCCTTTTGGATGGGACAGAGGTATTTACACCTTGCCCTGACTAATGAGCCTAAGTTAAAGCGCCTTTTCTCGCTCTCTGAAATAAGAAATTAATGAATTTAATCCTTAAAGGCGTCCATTGTTCTTCAAACCTTGTGAAAATCATCTCAGTGTCAATACGTTACTGTGTCAATTTTGAGATAGTTTTCGCAATGTTGTTTTAAAACAACAATCCGCAGTTAAGGGTTAAAGAAAATAATTTTTCGTATATGGGTTTATATGGGCTTCAATACTATTTCAATAAAAGAAAGATGAAATAATTTTGGTAACTGAAAACTTAGTTCGAATACCATTTGTTAATTATGTTAATTACTTTATCTGACAATTTACTGTCCGAAAAGCGGAAAAGTCAGACGGTGCAAGAAATGAATGATCCCATCTTCTCCCAGGACATGGAAGCAGGAATACATTGGATCAATGGATTGAAGCGAATCAGATCTCGCCTACTAATCTTGAACCCGCAGTCTTTGGCCAAACTTTTTATTAAAAAATCTAATCATGTTTCTTTTGTTTAATTCATGCAGAATAAAGAAAAAATATTTACTCAAGCTTCCGTTTTAGCGAATGTGAATTACTGGGTCTTTCGTCTCCTTGGTCATTTTCCTCGCTGCAGTTTGCCTTGTACTGCACCTCGCTGACAACTGTCTTTTGCGTCTTCTTGAGGCTCCGTATGAAGATGGCTCAAACTTTTTTATATTGGGCGATGTTCTGGCGTATTGGGATGGTTCATGTCCTTGGGCACTATCTGGACATTGTTCGCGCCATACCACTCCATGGCATTTTTTCCGTATCGAAAAGATGCCAAATACACCCAAAACAGAACGGGACAGTTTTGCTGTATATATTTTTGTAGGTACTTCTACACATAAATTTTCTGGTTGATAGTCCCGGTTACGATGTAAATGTTGCTTTTCAAGCCACGGGAACAGTTGGCCTGCTATACGAAATATATCTTTGCGAACTTCGCCAGCTTAATGTGTTTCAAAATCTTTTCCATCTTTCCTCTTCCAGTTGAAATATAATATTACTGCCAAGAAATCTGTTTAAAGTCTGCATTGATGTAGGTTTCCTCATCCTGGGCCACGCAATCAAACTTCATCAGCATCTTCATGTACAGCGATCGTTCTCTGGCCGGCTTGTTTTACTTATCGTCACGATTTGGAATCTCCACCTTCTTGTTAGCTCTACGCACGGTTGTGGGCTATACTCCCAGCTTGCTGGCGACAACTCGGACAGATAGGTTAGGGTTCCACTGGAAGACATTAAACCGTCAGAGTGCGAAGCTCTGTTCGCCGTTTCAGTAGTTTTCTGTCCCACCGTGCGCCACCTCACGTGATAACGAGCAAAACATTTTACCCTTACACGGAAACGACCCAGTCACTAAACTTCATCCCTCAATTCTTCATCCGTGTAAATGTTTGAGCACTTTCAAAGTTTTTTCCTCGGTCGCAAATATTTGCCGGTTGCTGGTGGCTTTCCTGCCGGGATACGGATATAGGTATACTGAGGCAAGTGGCTGTTGTCGTTCGCTAACGCAAGCAGTGACAAGAAAAATAACTGCTCTCTTAAACTTTCGCTGATGGAAAACCCGGATAACTTCTGACACAATCCGTGTGCAAAGAGCTAACTTGGTCTGTCCCACCTTGTCAAGCAAGATGGAGCCGAAGCCGAGTCGCGGCAGGGCTGCTGTTGGCAGAGAGCTCGACGGAGGTAAAAAATTGCGAATAGTTCTTGACGGGGAAAAGTTGTTTGATGAGAGTCGCAGTTGTACTTGATAGATTCGTTTTAAACTGGTTTAGCTAACCTTGAACTCGAAGTCAAATTTGAGTTGAATAACCAGTGAAATTAATTTTAACTGAATTTATGCCTAAGATTTTCGATGATGAATGAAAATCTTAGGCATATGAAAATGAAAATCATGAAAATCCACGGGAAAATTTACGAGAAATCCAGCATAAAATTTTTCGCTTGAAACCCTACCTAGAAATTCCGCGTGAAATTTCTCAGAGTTTCACGTAAGATTTCACGTTGGATTTCCCGTGGGATTTCACGCGGAATGCTGTGCGGATTTTTACATGAAATTTTCCGTGAAAATTCATGTAAAATTCCGCGCGGAAGATCATGTGAAATTTTACTTGAAGATTCATGTGGAATTTCACGTTGAACGTCGCGCGGAATTTCACACGAAATCTTACGCGAAATTTCGCGTGAAATTCCACGCGAAATTACAGGCAGGCTTTCATGTGGAATTTCCCGCGCAATTTCACGTAAAATTTCGCTGAAAATTCCATGTGAAGCTCAGCGTGAAAATAGCGCACAAATTCGCGTGAAATGCCACGCGAAATTTGCGTACATTTCCACGTGAAATTTCACATGAATTTCAGCGAAAAATTTTACGTGAAGCGTCCCGGGAAACTTCAAGCGGAATTCTACGTGAAATACAACGTAAAATTTCTCGTGATATTTGACGTTGAATTTCGCTTGAAGTTCACGCGGAATTTTACGTAGAATTGCTTAAAATTTTATGTGGAATAATACGCGATATTTCACATGAAATTCCACGCGGAACACGCGAAATTTCAGGCGCATTTTCACGTGAATTTCCACGCAAAGTTTCACGTGAAATTTCACCAAAACAATCGCGTGAGATTCCCCGTGAAATTTACGCTTAATTTAACGTAAATTTCCGCGTGAAATACCGCTTGGAAATCACCGTGAAATCCCACGTGAAATTTCGCATAAAATTCCAGGCGAAATTTCACTTGAAATTCCACTTGGAGTTCCGCCAGAAACCCCACGTGAAATTTCACGTGAATTTCCGAATAAAATTTCATGTGAAATTCCGTTTAAAAGTTCATGTGAAGTTTTGCGTGAAATTGCACGTGAAATTCGTTCCGCGCAAAATTCCGCGTGGAATTTCACCTGAAATTTAGCGTGAAATTCTAGTGAAATTAAATTCACGTGAAATTCCGCGGGAAATATCACATGGAATTCCGCGAAAAAAAATTTGCGATATTTTGCGTTTAGCTCCACGTAAAATTACACGTGATATGCCATATGAAATATTACGTATAATTCCACAGAAAATTTCACCTGAAATTTCGCGTGAAATTCCCCGTGAAATTTCACGTGAAAATTAACGCGGAATACACGTGGAGTTCCACGTAAAATTTCATTTAAAAATCCGCGTCAAATTTCACGTAAAATTGAACTTAAAATTCTACGTGAAAGTCCACGTGAAGTTACTGGTGAATTTTATCGTAAAATTTCGCGTGGAATCCCGCGTGAAAATCTACGTGAAATCCCACGTAAAAAATTTCCACTCAAAATTCCACGTGAAACTTCGTGTGAATTTCACGTAAATTTTTTTGCTCAATTTCGTTCGAAATTTCACGCGGAATTTCATCTCAAATTTTACGCGTCGTTTCATGCAGAATTTCATGTGATGTTCTATGTAAAATTTCATGTGGAACTCCGCGTGGGATTTCACGTTCAATTTCGTGCGAAATTTTACGTGAAATTTTATGCAGAATTTCTCGTAAAATTTCGCTCGGTTTTCTACTTGAATTTTCAAGTGAAATTTCACGTTGAATTCCTTGTTAGATTTCACGCGGAATTCCACGTGAAATTATAGGTGGAATTTTATGCGGAATTTTACGTGAAATTTAACGCGGAATTTGACAGGAAATCTAATCCTATGTGAAATTCAGCGTTACGTTTTTAAAGGCCATTTTGTTTCTTTTTACCATTGTTTTTATTAGACTTTCGAAATTTCCCGCACTGATGTTGCTCCATACTGATTTAATCATTTTCCTGCGCCCTGCAACTATCCCACGTAGTATGTGTTAACGAAAATATCGCGAAACACCATATTCCAAATATTCTCAATCGATATGATATCCGAAGAAATAGTTATAAGAATTGTAAGCATTTGAAAAAAATAATTTTGAAAGGAATAAACATGATGACAAATATATAAAAAACTCCAGCAACTATTCTACTGTGCAATTAATTAGAATTGAGCGCCATGTTCACCAATCATTTTGAGATATCTGGCGAAAGAAATCTTTCATCCTCACTTAGTAAACGATTAAATTTCGCACTATTCATAGAAGAACAGGCATAAATCTCCCCATCCCTATGAATCTTAGGTACGTTCCCTCTACCAAGATCTACATTCATTAACCCTGATAAGCCAATTTAATCCAATCTTAGTGGCATAATCAAGTGCCCCCGTCGACAGGTTGCCATCGTCATTATCCTAGGTGCTAATATAATTAATATGTGTAACAATATCATCCATTATAGAGCAAATCCCTAGCTCTCTTCTCACTGCTATTTGATAAGCAGGATACAATCTGTTCCGTTTTTTCCCCTACCTGTAAAGCGTAAGCCTTCTTCCATGCCATGATCTGCTCCGACTGATTCCGGCACCGGGATCTCAGCTCGTTGATAATAAGATGCGCGTTTTTCATGTCCTTGGGTTCTTCCTGTCGAGGATAAGCGGAAGAAAATCGACATCAGAATTAACAGCTATTAAAACAGCATTATTTTTGAATAGTAATTTATGCGCCTGGCATCAACGGATAGGGTTACCCGGGTTCTTGAAGTGTAAATTGAGATCGTTTGAACCTACCTCATCATTATCCCCGTCACTGTGCTGTTCAGTTGTTTCCTTTTTCACCGTGGTCGTTGGCATTTCTGATGAATTATTCGCTACACTCCTCAGCAGCCTTCTAGCTGCCTTTCCCCAGTGATCCTACTAAAGAGCACTTCAAAATATTCCCTTCCTCTCGGTTGCTCCTTTTGCGGATCCAGGCACCAACGAATTAAACAAGCTCGCTGTTTGAAGTAGGCGGTATCTTTCCACCGCTGATGCTTTTGTGTTCCATTCGTTTGAGTGACGCGCCTGTAAATAGAGGGAAAAAAGAGATGGTGAAAATCTTCTATTAGCAAAGCTCTGAGAAAAGTAAATATCCCAAATCACACACTGGAAAAAGATCCGGGCCGTCGATTTGAGTCACAAGGCAGGACGACTAGAGTGCCTCCGTCGGTCGGCTTCCGAAAAAATGGCGGTTTTTGAGGTAGGGGTAAGGGAGTATGCAAACTCCTGACTCACCTCTTTGAAAAGTACTTGTTGAATATTTAATTTGATTTAGGGTCAGCTTTTTTCGCTAACTGTGAAACGAAATTTTCATCTCAGTTTTGGGGCACGCTGATGCGGGTTTCCACTTCAAAGGATTTTTTTTCTGCCAAAGGTGTTTGTTGAGTTGTTTACACTAATCCATTTCTGTACAAATATTTTCCCGGGAAACAAGTATCATGAAACCCAGTGTCTGCCCGGACTGCTTCGGTTTTGTGTCTTTTTTCATTTTCTAAGGTTTTTTGTTGTTTTCATTGTCATTTTTATTTTTCCTCTTCGCTGTGATTATTTGAAACCCTAATGGAAACCATGTTCAATTTCGTTAATCTCTTTCTTCATTGTTCAAGATAAGTAAAATGTTTGCTGGCTTCTAATAGACGGCATTACCGAATCCGACCCAAAAATGCCAGTGCCTCGAAGCAATCAAAATTCAAAATATTTCCTTCGATGCCTTGTGACAGTCTCCAGCTGTGCACTGCCCAAGCAGCTGGATGAAGGTAAACGTTATGTCGTGCACACACACATGCACCCTCAAGCATCAAAGAAGGTATGTACCACATAATTGTTAGCATGATGTTTCTCCGTTTAACCTCCACGTGCCACTCACCAATATTCCTCCGGTTTTGGTCGATACGAGGTTGGCAGCGGACCACCACCCTTCCAAGTGAGGCATAGCATTTCTTCCGGAAACGCGCGAGAGAGGGACGATTTTCTCCTGGGCTTTTGTTTGGGAATTTTATTACAAGATGCTTTTTGTGGGAAACCCCCTGAAGCTTTTCTACCGAATTTCTTTTCTTTTCTAAACGAACGAAAGATTCGGCATAGGGAGAGCGCTAACATAGCCAGTGCCTATGCTTTTATCGTTCGACATGTTCTCGTTAAGGGTGAGGGTTGGGTTTTTACCGTGTTTTTGGAACTTTTTTTACTAGTTAAAGAGCACTTTTTGCTCCTACTGTTAAGCTCAAAAATCACTTTGCCGATAAAGTTTTTTCTTTTTTTGCGGGATAGCTCATCGATGTTAAAAGTTCAGTCGTTTCCCATGTTGTCAAACCGAAGAAGGGACCGGTAAAATATCTTTCGAGAATTCGTTGGGTTGCTAAATTTGCAAATTGATGGGTACAAAAGGTTACCAATTATATCCGAATCCTCGCATCGGTGGATGTACCTTACAAAACACCACGCGTTTCCATATAATTGAATGAACAAAAGGAAGCACGTGGTGCCCCAAACATATGCTTTCTGCGAACTGCTACAGTATTATTATTTTGTGTCGTTTTGTTTGTTGAAAGACAAATATTTTCCAGAATAATACTGAATGCTCGCAAGCTAAAAATAACAACACTGGCAGAATATTTCAGAACCTGGATCGGCTCCAACAACGGGCTAAATGACACAAGACAACAAGAGTACGTAGAGTTCACAACACACACCCACTTTTTTCTAGCGGAAGTAATGCTTGCGTAGCAACTGCGTCAAAATTTTCACCAACGTGATTGTGAAGCATATTGCACAGATGACACATTCAGAAGACAACAGCTATTCAAATGTGGCCCCAAACTATTCACAAAACACATTCATTATCTTGCAGCCTGCAGCTCGGAGCAGAACAATAAAATGTGCTGAGAGAAATGGCGAAAAAAGCCCAAAAATTACCGACCGATTTAGACCCGAGATAAACTGTTCGGTGTTGTGCTGTTTCGAGATTTATTGTGTAGGTATAGTCGGTTGAGAGATGGCTTTATAATTGCAAACCCCACCCAACCCATTCGAAGGAGCATTATTCCTTTGTTTTCGATGCCTCGTGAGTTTATGATATAGCTGGCAGGAAGGTGGTTTCACAAATGGTTCGGTTGGTCTTAAAATTTCATATGAATCGAATAATACCTACAAATCGTAAATTTAAATTTAAAGTTTCCAGCGACTGTAAAAAAACGATGCAAAATAAACAACCGAATGATGTTGATTTGGCACTTTGGATATATATTTGTAAGGATCGCACCAAATGTAAACGAATGAAACGACATAGTTCACGTCTGCAATAAATAGCCTGTAACCGAAGGTAGCAAGTAATGGATAGTGTTTGCCTATTCGGAAACGACAAAGTGGTAATTTGCAGTAAACTTGCCCTGCCAGGATAGTAAATTTAGTTGTGATTTCCTTCCGAGAATGATTCTACAAAATTTACGTCTCTCGATGTCCGATACTGTTTCCCGTAACGGAACTATACACTATAAGCCATGTAGACCATACTGGAATGTTCATTGAACTGAAAGGGTAATGTTTGGTTTAATGTTTGATTGTTTTTCGTGAGCCATGCGTCCTTTAAAGGTAGCCGAAAAGATCTATTGAAGGGATCCCTGATTGTCGAGGCATCGGTAATAAGGAACACCATAGCTTATGGAGTAGAGGTTGTCGAGTTCTGGATCGTTAACCCGAAAAGTTTTGAATCGGGTTCGGGTTCTACAAATTTAAAATTCTCGTATTCGGGTCGGGTTCCGGTTTTACGAATTTCAAATACTCGCGCCTGGTTTTGGGGTTTTGAAATTTTAAACTTCCGGGTTCGGGTTGGGCATGGGTTTTTCAAATTTGGAATTTTCGAGTTCGGGTTTCGAACAAATTAAATCTAATCGTTGCTTACTAGTGTTCACAACTATTAACCTAGTTGCTTTTTAGGGAAGTCAATTTCATTTAATATAAATTGATGATACGTAAAACCGTACAATTCTTTTCTACCCCTGAATCGCTGGGGTCGTCATATTTTTCTATGTTTAAAGTAGTACATTAGGATTTAACTATGTATATTCTTGGTTTAGCAGCGATCTCCGACATTTGTATATTTGCATTTAAGGGACATATTTGCAGACAGTTCGTTGGTAGTACTGTCGAAGTTTAAAAAAAAACAAGTCGAATAAAACAATATTCAAGGTTGTCGGAGTTATGGTCTACCCACCGAAGCACAGTGTTTCCAAATAGGCAAAAACGTGATCGAAATTGTTTTGACCACGATAAACCGATTTTCGAGCTATAGCGTCTTCATCAAAGTTTGTCTATAAAATATTTCCCATCTTATTAAAGTATTAGTTTGGTGATTAATCCCCCTAAAGCTGAGAAGCAAATTTTTGTTTGGTCATTCATCAAAATAAAAAAAACTGTATTCAGCAAAGTTGTACGAAATATAACAAGAAACAACTTTGCTGAAGAGACTGTGTATCTATCTTTTGATTTTAATACACATTTGTGGAGTCTTCTATGATACACCCCTGATGTTGCTTTTTTGGCACTAAAACTTCCGATAACTCCACAGATATACGAGAAAGAAATAAACTAGCATAACAAAAATTCAAAAATTGTGTATTTTATTATGCCAAACAAAATCTTAGAACATTTTGAAATTCAAAAAAAAATAACCCTGAAAAGTTATTTCGAAAAAAGTGATTTTCAGGGGTGTATCATAGAAAATTCCACAAAAGTGTATTAAAATCAAAAGATAGATACATAGTTTCTTCAGCAAAGTTGTTTCTTATTATATTCCCTACAACTTTTCTGAACAGTTTTTTTTTATTATTTTCATAAATGACCAAATAAAAATTTGCTTCTCAGTTTTAGGGGGATTAATCACCAAACTAATAATTTAATAAGATGGGGAATATTTTATTAACAAACTTTGCTAAAGACACTATAGCCCGAAAATCGGTTTATCTTGGTCAAAACAATTTCGATCACGTTTTTGCCTATTTGGAAACACTGTGCGAAGTGTGTTTTTTGGCAGAGGTTTGCGGTGAACACTCTCCAAACCGAACCGCTCAACTGAAATAAAACAAGTAAACAGATTATTGAAGAAAAATGTAATGTGATGTACTTGAACGGATTGGTTTTCCAATATTTTCCTACAAAAAAGACATGTTGACCAAAAAATTGAGTTTTGTTGTGTTCAAAATTATAAACAAAAATTCATTACAAAGAATCGAAAATTTTTGGGTAAAAACGAGTACACGTTCAAGTACACGAGAATGTAAATACAGACAATTCAAAAAAAAAAATATGAAAATCGGATGACTAGTTTTTGAAATATCACGTTCACCGCAACGGTACTTTCCAAAGGACTTAGTTCCGAGATAATTGCGTTTAAAGTTTTATGTTAACTTCATTAGTGGAAGTAACAGCGCGCTGCGAACGGCTGTAGGTTGAAATCGGGTGCTTCGATCTGAATGAAATTTGGAACGGATATTTTCAAAAGTGTGTACTTTCAGCATATTCAATAAAAAAATCGATTTTTTTCGTTCCAACTTTGTATATAAAATCTTAAGCCTTTGTCTATAAAATCCATGGCGCGACCCGGGTTCCTTTATGAAAATACAATAATTTCTACAATTTCAAAGAATTAATCAACAATTGTATGTATCCTGTCCACCCACTAGTGGATTTGTGGGCATTAAGAGCCGTTCTGGAAACAACATTGGAGATGTAGAATTAGCTCTACTGGCATGTGTACCATACCATCAGAGGCAAAAAAGAGATTATGTGCCTTATCACACGAACATTCTAATGCTGATGGTGTGACATCACGAACACAGAACCTTAACAGTGCCAAACCGAATCGCGGGTGGCATCGTGAATCCTGTCAAATAAGATTTGGCTACAGATTAAAGCTTGAAATGTATATATTATATTTTATAAATGTACATCCTTGCAAGCAGAAGTTAGAGAATTCGTGTAATAAAGTATACAAAATTGTTATTGTAGGGATATAAATTTAAAAGTAAAGAAATTTGGGTTGGGTTCAACGGTTAAGATTCATTGAAACTGTCATCATGAAGCTTCCTTTGCTTACGAGTTTGCTCGAGGATTAGCAGCCGATTTTCTTACCTTTCCGGTTAAGACGTCAACGATTTAAAAATTTCTCAGAACATTACAAATTCGACGATTATTACAGGGCAAATATCAATGCGAGTTCCACTCATTAGTAATTCGTTTTATCATCAGAATATATTGGCTTAAATGGCACGTTCCCCGTATGTATTTTTTTAGAACTTTGCGTGAAGCAAATTGATAAAAACTTTCGTACATTATAGTGTATCATTCCAATAATATTCTGTAATTTTTCTATGCAAAAATATCAATAAACGACTCAGTGACGAAGCTTTTTGTAGAATGTCCCTTGAAAAAAACATAATCATTCAACATTAATGTAATCAATGACGTTGCAAGGTCACCAATGTCTTTGTTCTGGTCTTTATAATTGAAATTTAAAATTCAAAACATATAGCTCCAAATAAAAAATAAAAATTCCATATCTCACTAGATACTTTGCAATTTATTCCCTCAAAAACTGCTCAATTTCGGGCTTCGAGAATAGTGGGCCCCTTCAATGACAGGGGCGCTTTTATGTTTGCGAGATCGCGAACGTAGGTTTTCGTGGATGATCTAAATTGCATATTCGCCTTTGTGATCAAAATTTTATTGTCGCACAATGCGCAAGCGATTGTATGTTAACAAATTTGATCGCAGGGATGTGTGTGTGCGTCGCGTGTATGTAACTGCGCGTGTATAAATTCGTTTCAACACATGTATATCCGCTTGTATGTTCGCGTGGGATTTTGAATGTTCGTGCGAACCACGACTTTGAGTATGTGATTCAGATGTAGAAGAGACTGGGTTTATGAATTCGTAAGTGTTAACATAATGAATTGATCACCGGAACGCTTTATGTATGTGAGATGGCGGGCGTTGTATTATCGCGAAGGACACTACCGTTTTATATGTTAACGTATTTGATCCGGCGAGCATTTTTATGTCGCGTATGCTAACTTATGTGTGTTTGGACTCTTGTATATACGGTGTAGCCGTGTGCATATTCACAAGGTCTTTTGAATGCTCGCGCGAGCCGTCGTTCTGATGTTAAGGAGGTTACGTAACTTAATTTTTCATTCGAAAAAAATATTATTACTTTATCTGAAAGTAAAACTTCTTTTGAATATTTTCCTAAATTTTAAAACAAGATCTGAGCAATAGATTCCAGCGCTTCGTCTACCAAGAGCAGTGGAAACTTGAAATTTATCTCGGTATGCCGATTTTCCAATAGGGCATAGCAAAAAAATTTTTTTTTGATTTCTCAAAGGCCCCCCTATCATATTGTGACAAATATCAAAGTAAGCTTAGATGCCAAATTTCACATCATTTGGATAATTTTAGACCCCCGCCCACTTCGCTTGAAATTTTTTGAAATTGATGGTATGGGAAAATATGGAGGAAAAATACATTAAATGCTATAACTTTTGAAGTTGCGATCAGAAAATTACAATTTATACCTCTTTTGAAAGGAAATAATCTTAGTATTTGAATGGAGATATTTTTGTTTCTATGAAAATACGGGAAAGTGCGGTACTGGGTCATTTTGGCCCCAAAATCTTATATTTTTAATGATTTTTCTGCTCCGTGACGCAAATCATACATATTTTGTAGTTTTTCTAATGTGAAAAAATCTCAGAAATCAAACGGAACCCTTTTGACCTTAGTCTGAATACGAGAAGTTGGGGTTAAATGGCTTTTTGTCATTCATATTAAATTTTATCATTTTCTCATACATATATCTCTATTATTCTTCATTCAATTTTCATAAAATGTACCTTGTTGAACGTGTAAAATTCTGAGGAATAAAACAAAAATAAAAACGTTAGAGTTAAAATTCAGAAACATCAAACTTTTTGATATTTACTCTACAAATCTCATTTTTTTCCATGATTTGTCCTAATACCTCAACTTCCCTTATTTTTCCAGGAATGAAACTTTTCTCATGTGATCCCTAAGCATATTTTATACTAAAAGTAGTAAATCAAATAAGAATTTTGTTGTTAAATGGAGTTAATATGTGCGATTTTATGATAAAAATGTGAAATCGACACTATATGTCAGATAATTTGATGTTACTGAATTTTACCGGTAACGAATCTATTTTTGTTATAATCCTAAGGATTTTCTACGTTCAACCAGGTATAGTTTATGAAAATTGAGTGAAGAATAATAGAGATATATGCACGAGAAAATGATGAAGTTTAATATGAATGACAAAAGGCCATTTAGCCCCAACTTCTCGTATTTAGACAAAGGTCGCAAAGGCTTCGATCGATTTTTGAGATTTTTTCACATTAGGAAAACTACAAAATATGTATGATTTGCATCACGGAGCAGAAAAATCATTAAAAATATGGGATTTTTGGGGCCAAAATGACCCAGTACCCCACTTTCCCGTATTTTCCTAAAAACAAGAATGTCTCCATTCAAATACTAAGATTATTTTCTTTCAAAAGAGGTATAAATTGTAATTTTCTGATTGCTACTTCACAAGTTATAGCATTTAATGTATTTTTCTTCCATATTTTCCCATACCATCAATTTCAAAAAATTTCAAGCGAAGTGGGCGGGGGTCTAAAATTGTCCAAATGATGTGAAATTTGGCATCTGAGTTTACTTTGATATTTGTCACAATATGATAGGGGGGCCTTTGAGAAATCAAAAAAAAAATTTTTTGCAATGCCCTATTTTCCAGCATGGTTTTCCGTGATCACGATTGCAGAAAAACTACTCAACCGCTTTTCTTCATTTTTTCCAATTGTACGTAAATAACTTTTCTCGTATCTTAACGTTTCCATTTTTATGCATAAATTTTTGGTTTTATAGATAAGAATTTTTAATATAATTTTTAGAGCTTAAAGCATCGATTTTTTAGGAAAAACGTTGTCGTATGCAGGAAAAAAAATTATTTGTGCAATTAATCGTTAAGGTACGAGTAATGCTCCTATACTAATGGATTTTTTGGAGTACAAATCTGTTGGACTTCCATCGTGATCACCACAAGCTTCTTAAATAAAAAAATGTTTTGAGAAAAAAGCTGGAACTACGCCAAATATCAACATATTTTTCTTAAATAATGGTAGTTTTTGACACTGAATAATGTCCTATCAAAATACTATAACTTTCATGTAATAAAAATATTGCTTTATACCTTTACATAAATGCAAACTTGCTTGAAATTTTTCTCGCAAAATGGTATGTAACCCCTTAAGTGCACAGTTCAGATTCCAGAAGAGAATGAAACGCCAATTTATTATAGCATAGGAATACGCGTTTGTAGGGAAACCCGGGGCTAGTTGGCGGTTGGGGGGTGATTTTCAATCTATTTCCCGAATGATTATATTTTTCGATAGCGCGTGAAAAGAACTTTCAGTATCCGTATATATCTATATAATATACAGTTTTCTCGAAAAGACATTCACCACGCTCCAAAAGGACCCTTGAAGTAATAGCATTTCCAGTTGATTGCTTAGTTTTTGGCGTATCCTCAAATACCGCCAACTTACCCCGGGGCCGGAGTAAGCTGGCGGTTTTTCCGCGTCACATATTTTTGTCTCTAAAAATAAAGACAATGCATCAAACACTTAATAAAAAATCAGAGATGTTGCCAACAGTCTGCTCTTTCATGCCGCGTGTTCTATTTTGCAAGATCTACCTATATCAAAGCGGTAAAAATTGAAAACTGAAAACACCGCTAACTAGCCCCGGTCTCCCCTATAATCGATCTTGAGACCACGCTTATAAATTTACACGTTCACTTGATCACTAGAGCGTTTTTTAAAGAGTGTCCCACATCAAATTGCATCACAGAAAAAAACACTGTACAAAACTTATCTAGTGGACCGATCCTTTTCAAACTTTCAGGCAATGAAGTATAACCCACTGGTAAGCTTTTGGCATATTTATTTCATTCAACTTTCATATCATAACCGGCGCGTTGGGGGAGAGGATCAAGGTCCTTGGATACAAAAGTGATCCCGCTGTATCACTCCAGGACAACATTTGAATAGTGGCACGAAGCTTGATCCGGCCAGAAGATCGTAGGGTCCTTGTGTTTCTTCAATAGGGGAATGAGACGCTTCTGCAGACACTCATTGAGGTAGATTTCCCCGTTTACAGTCCCGGTAGTCTCGAACGGAGCACTCCGTTTGCCAAATCGTCGCTGTTGTGCTATCTTATGACAAGCGCCATTTTGCACATTCGAGAAAAACGATTTTTAAAGTTTGAGATTGAATATCATGAAACTTATAAATGGTAGAAACAAATCAGAGATGACAATTGATGCTTCTACTTATTCTGTATTAATCTCTCAAATATTACGAAGATCGGTTGACTATGTTGCGAGTTTTCACTAAAAATGTAAACAAAAGTCGCACTCACACGTGTCATAGGTGTGTATTGATGAAAAAATTTGTATGACGTGTCATAATCGTGCATGGAAAATTTTCCATAGAAAAAAATCACCAATTATGAACTTTTATTCATATCTTTGGTTTAATTTGGCCTGTAAACAATCGGTTGGATGCATTTTGAAGGAAATGAGTCAGGGAATCTAGAAAAAAATAGTTATTTTTGGTTACAGTGTTGCCAAATATGTTATATTACCAGTTTAAAGCTAAAACTGCGTTTTTCTCCCAATACATGTATTATTCTTCTGAAAATTATTATGCCATTGTGTTCCTACGACATTTTTACACATGAAAGCAACTAAAACTTCATTATAACTTGAGCCAATCCCAAGACATAATGATTTGAAGTAAAAAACTCACAATTTCTAATCACTTTTCTCGCTATATTTCAGTAACCAAGCAAAATTTCAAAATTCTGGAAACGCCATCTTATAGAGATTCGTTAGACGAGTAATGTGGCATATCTAACTCAGTTTACCCCAAAATGGCGTTTGTCATAAGATAGCACAACAGCGACGAAATGAGCAGATCGTTTGTCAAATCATGTAATTTTTGGCAAACTTTGAAAGTTTCTGCTTCTATACTTTTTCCGAAACATCAAACCTGTGCTGGGCGGTGAAGAACAGTAACTCCGGAAGCTGGCGGAAGTCCGCCTTGACGTAAGTCTCATCAGCCATGATGAGATAATGAGGCTTCGTCAGCATCTGGATGTACAGTTTCCGGGCCCGTGACTTTCCCACCATTTTTTGCCGTTCGTCACGATTTTCTGCACTTTGTACGTTTGCAGTCCTTCCAGGACCTTGGCTATCAGAACGAAAGACTTGGACAGATTCAACTAAATGCTCGCATCTCTGACCGAAGCATTGAGATTCCGCTAAAACGCGTTTTTCTATGATGCATTTTGATGTGGGACACCCTTTATGTATATTTTACTCGCCTTCTTTCGATCACTTTTGAGCAAATATTTCAACGCAGCTCTATTCAGCACAGAAAATGTGAACAAATGTTTTCGTTTCAGAGTGTACTCAAAACCCACCACCAATGGGATGGCACAGCGGTGTACCACTTTGTTCCAAGCGATTGTAGCTACGTCGATTGGATGCCATAAATGTAACGGTTCTAACAGCAAAGCTTAATCGATTTTCCCAGCATGGCCGTTTGTCGGTATTACACCGACTTTATCAACGAAGCTGTCTTGCAAAAAATATCCTTCAGCGGCATAAGCAGAATCCTTCGACTGTTTGTACAACGTACTTTCATTTACAGTAGAGAGTCTGTTTTCAGCGGTAGCTATTTACTTTATTTTGGGCGGCACCATCTCCTTCCAGACTCGTTAGTCACTAAAATAAAACGATTGGTGGTTTGGAGCTCACCGATTACAACAATTGCCGAAAATAGTCTTACCGTTCTTCAGCTCCAGTCGCGTATGTTCTCAAGAGTCCAGTCTATGTTTAGATTAGTATCCGCTGGAAAGGCAAAATAAATTCCCTCGCGGAATTGAATCCGTTATTTTCCGCATAAAACCTTGAAAGCTCAAATCTAATCTAACCCATGTTTCGAAGGTCGTAAAAAGATGAGGGACATTTCCCTCAGGAGCCAATGAATAACAATGTGTGCTCTACCGAAAAGGTTAGAATTTCGATTCAATTGTTGTTGTGAGAGCATCCGATTCCCAGTTCACTGTTACGGTTCTCTTTGTTTATGTAATTTAATATTTTAATAAATCAGCCTGCGGTTCAAGATCCACAGATTTTCGATAAATGCGTGATTTGAAGGGCAGTGTTGTGTTGTACTAATAAAAGCAAAGTAAATCCTTGGTACTACATTTTGCTGCGGAACTTGACCTTCTGTTTCGACAAGCTTCGCTGTGAATTCTTAGTGTTTAGGACAACTGCAAAAAGTCTCCGAACGTAATAGTAATGAGCTTCGTAAACTAGCATGTAGTAAGTTTTAGTTGAATTATATGTTTCTAAATATGCTACAAACCGTAAAAGAAATTTCAGCACGTGTCCTCACTATTTTCATTGCAATTATTCCTATTACAATTACCGCAGTTCAGCATCGACCCATACGAGAGTAGTCCCTTTTGAGGATGTAACGTCCACAAGCTAGGTTATTTTTATTTCATTTACACTGATTTGTAGCCGTTGATAGTACAGAATGAGTCAGTCGGGCTTTCAGCGAAAGATATAGTCTTACGGATGGGGTTTCGCCGGCGAACATCCCTCGGAGTGTTTTTTGCATCGGACCCTCTGCAGGGAAACTGCTTCGTTTTTCGTTCATTATTCTTCATTTTCACCGTTATTATCGAGTCGGTTGGTTCGTTCGGTACAAACTAAATAGCAATGAAAGTATATGTTTTCACCCCGGAGTGGAGGTTACAAGCTGAAAAGTTATTGTAATAAAAATGTCCGACCCCGACAAGTGAATATTTATCCAGTTATTTTCCATTCATAATGCTTTTAAAGTTGAATACGTTTCTGCTTTAATATTGGATCTCATAACGTATGCTGGTATCCCCGCAACTGATGGATACCAGGGAATGGAAAATCCCTTCCATAAAATACAAATCTGATATTTTGAATTCATCGACAGTGACCTCACGATCCACATCGAGCGAGAATGCAGAGGCGGACGTTCGTTACCGCTAGGGATATCACCGGTATCTGGGAAAATATCTTCGACATCAGCGCAACCGCTATCCTCTCGTCAGGATGTTCTCTATAAAGCTCTAAACAGATCAGACTACGTGTGTGTAGTGGATGATGACAGAGTCTCCGTCTAAGAGCCCTGCCCCGTGCATACATGTTTTATGTTAGCCTAATCAAATATTCTTAATACAGCCAGCCCCACCCTCAACAGGCAGCAGCACTTATGCCTTCGGAATTGAGTTCTCTTCTGACTGTTCTGCTTTGATGTATGAGTACACAACCTCTTGAATTCGACAGCTAGAGGTAAGAGCAGTGCCACCGTGCTGCGCTAGGTGATACATTATTCATTGCCTCAAGCTGTGAAAACCGCGTTTTCCGGTTCCTAACACAGTTGGGGCGTAAATACGTTCAGCTCGGTGATAACACTTCACGTAATCGTGTGGATAATTGGTGGGAGGGTTGATGGGTGGTTGTAAAATTTCCCACTTGAAGCAAATACAGCTCGTAGTTATGGACTAAAATACTGGTAGATTTCAGACACACTCGTCGTATATTTCTCATTAGTTAAACCAATTTTCTCGCTAGCAAATCCATCGGTAGTATTTGATTCAAAATATATTTGTGTAAAGAAAGCAGTGTACAGTGCACAGTTGTTTTTTTACCAAAACGTGGAATAAATGATTCACACGAAAATAGTAAGATGTGCATCGATGATGTCTTCGGAGATGTTCAAGGACGTTTCAAAATCTTTATTCTGATGGTATGCGTCCTGTAAAAAATCTCTCTTACAATGAGGTATTTTCAATATTTGCTTTAAGGTTAGAGTAGTAAAACTCTATTTACAATACTCTCGAAGTTTGTGCAGTTTGTGAATGGTCTCTGAAATAAATGTCCTGAACACCGTATTTCAATTCTCGTAGAAAAAAAACTAAAAATATGTGAGACCTTATAATGATGCGGCCATTAAAATTTCATTTCGGGAGGGTCTTAAAAATTCAATGCATAAATCTAACTAATACTGATAACATGAGATAGTCACTGAAAAATGAAAGAAATTTTAAAAGGGTTATAGTGAAACAATTTAGAGACATTAAAAAAATAAATATTTAAGAGTTCAAAGATCAACCGAGCAGGTTAATCTCTGACGTCACTAGAAAATGCAAGATATTTTGGACTACATGTTTACAAGATGAACCTCTTTCGAAATAGACGATTCAGATTTTCCGGATACTGTTTGTACGTGAAGCATGGTAATAGGTCATGTTTACTTTCCCCACAATAGGCACGCTTTTTATCATTCCTAATCCAGGCAACCACGAAGCATTAGTACACGCTGTAAAGTAGCACATTATTTGCATGTCAGATTTTCATTGCAGTATCTTGCCATTTTGAATGCTTAACTGTTGCTAATCAGCATTTCAAAATCTAGTTTGAAACCTCTTGTTAGTAAACAGAACCTTAAATACACAACAGCGCACAGAGGATGCAAATCAAATTCTGGCCAAAATTATTTGTTGTTGTTATTGCTTTTATTATGCCTTAATATGAACAAAAAATAGACAATAACAAGTTTTTGGTACAATTTGGCATCTATCCACCTACCAGTGTAGAGGTCAATTTTCTAAATCCTTTCGAATACTAGTAATTTCGAGTTGATCTTTGTGAATACATTTGTTTTTCCAGTTGCACAAACAGTTGATCAGTGGAAAAGGGGGAAGAAAAGGGACGCTTGAGCATATTTTCATAGAGATACATTTTGAAAAACATAGTATTTGGCCCTAAGGCATTTCGGTGTACCTCAAATTACTAAAAAATTTCAATATTTTCAAATCGCTTGGAATTTATGGATCGGACAAGATCGGAAGACATCTTATGTATTTCGGATAGCTGGAATCTGGTTTTGTAATACTGCTTCAGCAACTTTGCCGGATCTTGCCGTATAATGTAACTTTTTTATCATACAAGTTTGAAATAAAATGTTTAAAAAACATATTTTTTAAAGTTGGTGCAATGCACAGCAACACTAATACTTTCAGTTAGTTTTAGGCTGAAGTTATACAAATGGTTGTGTTCAACTACGCTTGCAATAACATTGTCTTACTTAATACAGTCATCATCACTAGAAAGCGATATTGCTGAATATATAATTAAAATGATTTAAAAACCCCTTAAAATATCGTCATTTTGCATCCATGCAAAAAATCTTTAACAATTTTTGACATACTCCTAATTTTCCCACGTTATTCAGCAGGCTTTTAGTTCTGTAAAAAAATATAACAAAATGGAAAATCAAAAAAAAATATTTTGGTTATTGGCCAGGAATTTGTTCTAGTTACTCCTCTGTGCAGCGGTAAAAAATAATTTTAATGGCAGTGCACTAATGCAGCCTTATACTTTGCCAAAAGTGGCTTTTAAACAGCATAGTAAAACTAGTCGTTGATCACGCCGTCGATCTGTACTTTGGGGGCTGGAATGAAAACACGGTAGTCCTTTATAAAATATTTGTTGTCAGTAATGTCACTTGCCTGCTTTAGATAGGATATCACAACGCTAAGCTTATCTGGGTGCACTTACTAGATATCGCGGTTGAATATTGAGGAGACAGCAATAACGGGAGATAGGGGAACATGGGGAGACTTAACCAAGCGCAGACTATGACGTGATCTAGTAGGTTCTTAAAAAAAATTCAAAAATATTTTTATACTTGTTTCGGTACTTTACGGTAATTTTAAAAGTTTGGAATGAAAAATTCTTTCCTTAAAGAAAATATTCCTTAATTAATAAATTTGCGTTAAATGATGTAATTTTTTATTAAGCTTTGTATGGACATTTCTATTCGACTTATAATTACTTTTAAAGTACTCATACATTATTGTATTCTTTATGAACTAGTGAAATGATTTTACATAAATCGAAACATTGCAATAGTTATTACTAAAATTTGCACGACATTGAACGCAACAACTAATGTTGGGGAGACGTGACCTAGATTTTATGGGGAGACTTGATCAAGTGGCAATAAGCTGAAGAAAGATAATTTTCTGATATTTACTATGCTGTGACCTACTGTTAATCCTTTAAAAGAAATGCATTAAAACCAGTCGAAATATATGAAATGCAACCATTTTATATTATTAACTGCTACCTAAGGATCTCGACAATATGGAAAAAAAAACCTGTTTTAATCCTCCTAGTGGTACTATTGTGGCTTTGTCATTTATCGAAACTACGATTCCATGGCTGGTCATGTTTAATATAATAGTGGAAATGGGGGGGGGGGGTGGCAACCCCTCACCGCTTACCCCCAACTACACCCCTGTTTAAATACAGAAAACCTATATTAGTTTTAAAAAAATTGGCCCTCCGGGATTAAAATGACGATGTTCAGGGTGATTGCACAACCTTTCTATATGAGAAAGGCAAAAATGTGAATTTGCTGTGTGGCCGCACTCTTCAACCCGTTACTCCGGAACCGGAAGTCGGAATTAAATGAAATTTAATAGCAGCCTATGGGAACGTTGTACCTTTCATTTGAGACTAGGTTTGCTAAAATCGATTCAGCTATCTTCGAGTGACTGATGTGCATTTGCACATGCATACACACGCACACAAACACAGACATTTTCGAAGAGTGATCGCCCGCCTAGCGGTGGAGAGTGAACTAGAGTGAATGGAGATGCGTGATATAAGTTTATGTGAGTTAATTGTAAATTGTGTTTAATTTGTGAATGCTAGCTTTGTAATTTCTTGTGAACAAATTGATGTTAACGTTAATGCTAAATAAATATTGTAGGCGTCCGACGATGGCTAAAGAGCAGTAAGCCGAAACGTTACGTGTGGTAATGGGAAAATTTGGAGTTTTCATTTTCACCGAGAAAAGTCAACAAGTCCATGAAATATTTTCCGATCTCGACGAATTGAGTCGAATGGTATATGACACACGGCCCTCCGGGCTATGATAGTGTCAACCATAGTGCTAAGATTTTGGTAGCATAGATAATCATGAGATCACAAGAGGCAACTATGTGCAACAAGTGGAGATAACGGCCCGGAGTTGGGGCCCAATAAAATGGAGCTAAACAAAGCAACCAAACGAAGCATGCGCGGCGAATCCGTTCGCTAGAGGTGATTTGGTGAGGTCGCCACCAACAATAGTAGCTGAAGTCATTTAGCAAGAGCAGGAGGAAGGGAAGCACCAGCAACAACAACAACTGCCACAGCAGAGCGGGGTGAGTTACACCCCCGCAGACGTCAAAAGCAGTGGCAGCGAAGTGCTTGGTGGAGGAGCTCCACGGGGTTTGGGGACACGAGAAACAATGTCCATAAGGACATTAAGGAGATGGTCATTGAAATCCGGAAGGCGCTACGGTCTGCCGTGAAGGAGTATGACAAGGTACCGCGAAGGGCAGACGTAGCTGAGCGAGCATTGGCTAGGGCTGCTATACTCCTAGCCCCTCCGAAACCAGGTAAGGAGAAGCAGATTGGAGTGGAGAACTCGCCAGTTCTCATAACTCCAAAGAAGACAAGATCCTCGCCAGGAGACGAAAGACCAGGCGGTTCAAATAGGCAGACACTTGAGGACGATGTTGTCGCCGAAGGAAAGCCAAAGCCAATGACGCGAGGATGTTTGCAGCGCTGTTCAAGAAGGTCAGAGAGAACCCGGAGCTGAAGGATTTGGGAGAAAACGTGGTCAGAGTCAGGCGTACCCAAAAAGGTGAAATGCCCCTCGAGCTGAAGAAGAATTCCACGACTAGCAGCTCGACCTTGCAGGAGACTATTACCAAATCGATGGGTGAAGAAGCCGACGTTAAAGCCTTAAACCCGGATATGGTGATTGTGGGCAAGGACCTTGATGAAATCATGGCTGAAGAGGAGAGGAGCACTGAAGCAGCCGTGTAACCTGGGCGATGTGTAGATGACGATCCGGTTAAGGAAGAGATACGAAGGAACTCAGACAGTGATAATTCGTTTACCGGTAACCGCTGCAGACAAGGCACTGGAGGTAGGCAAATTTACGGTGTGATGGTACAGATACCCACTGAGAGCCGCCCCATGAGTAAATAAACAGGCGGAAAAATGTTTCAAGTGTTAAGGCTTTAGACATTTAGCAGGGGCTTGTAAAGGCCCGGACAAGCCATCTTGCGAGAGACTGCACGCAGAGGCCGAAGTGCTTGCTTTGCACCCCAGCGTACGAAAACGACCACCAGACGGGTGGCTTAAATGCCCTGCCTACAAGAAGGCGACTGCAGGTCAACGGTAATGGAGATAACCCAAATAAACCTGAATCACTGTGACACTGCACAGCAATTGCCGTCTACGACAGAAACTAAATGCGATGTCGCATTGATCGCAGAGCCTTATCAAGTCCCCCCTGACAACGGTAACTGGGTGGCGGATAGATCAGAGACGGTTGTGATACAAGTTATGGGCAGATTCCCCATTCAAGAAGTGGTAGAACGCTCAAATGAGGGCTTTGTGATCGCCAAAATCAACGGCGTCTTCGTTTGTAGTTGTTACGCTTCTCCAAGGTGGACAGTTAAGCAGTTCAGCCTAATGCTGGAGCAGTTAACCGAACAGTTGATCGGTCGGAAACTGGTACTCATTGGTGGTGACTTCAACGCCTGATCTGTGGAATGTAGAGTAACCAATACAGGAGGGTGTATCTTGCGTGAAGCTCTAGCGAAGTTAGACGTACGATTGTGCAATGAAGGTTCTGTTAGCACATTGCGGAGAGTCGGGAGGGAGTCTTTCATCGACGTCACATTCTGTAGTCCTTCATTGATGGCGGACATCGATTGGAGAGTATGCGACACGTATACGCATAGTGACCACCAGGTGATTCGCTACCGCCTCAGTCAACGGAACCCTGCTGCAGCATAGAGAAGGAAGTCCGGTGAACGAAAGTGGAAGACAAAAGCCTTCAACAAAGACCTCTTCGTTGAGGCACTTCGGCCGAACGGCGGAACCGAGAACGTGGGTGCAATTGACCTAACAAGAAGGATTATGGCGGCTTGTGACGCCTCAATGCCGCGAAAGCTGGAACCAAGCAACAAACGGCGTCCAGATAACTGGTGGAACGAGACGCTTAGCACGCTACGCGCTGCTTGTCGCAGAGCCAGAAGGCGGGCTCAGAGAGCGATATCGGAATTAGATAGAGAAGAGCGCAAGGCAGCGTTTTGGGAAGCTAGGCCGCTTTAAAACGGGAGATCAGATTTAGCAAGTCAGGTTGCCACAAGGAGCTGTGCCGAGAAGTAGATGCCAATCCCTGGGGCGACGCGTACCGAGTGGTGATGGCGAAAATGAAGGGCTCGACGACGCCTACCGAAATGTGCCCGAATAAGCTGAAGCTAATCGTCGAGGGTCTTTTCCCGAAGCACGATCCAACTATCCGACCACCAACACCGTACGGCGAAGAAGAAGGAGCAAACGCGGACTATCGGCTAGTGACTAATGACGAACTCGCAGAAGCATCGAAGCACCTTAAATCAAACAAAGCCCCCGGTCCGGACGGAATACCAAACGTGGTGCTGAAAGCTGCGATCCTGGCATATCCGGACATGTTCAGGATGGTGCTGCAAAAGTGACTAAATCAAGACAACTTCCCCGGAATGTGGAAGGTTCAGAAGTTGGTGTTGCTGCCGAAGCCAGGGAAGCCACCGGGCGATCCGATCTCGTACAGGCCTATATGCCAGCTGGATACACTCGGAAAACTCCTGAAAAGGATCGTTCTGGATGACCGGAGTCAAGCTGCAAATAGCCCACCACAAGACGGAGGTGTTGTTGGTCAGCAACTACAAAGCGGTTCAGCGGATACAGATCGACGTCGGAGGGCCGAACAATCGACTACGTCTGCGAAAAGACGAAGGCAACGCACGCAATAGCGAGAATTATGCCAAGCATTGGCGGCCCGAGAAGCAGCACGAAACGTCTGCTATCTACTGTTTCGTCATTGATACTCCGATATGGGGTTCCTGCCTGGGGTGCTGCGCTGAAAACCAAGCAGAACCGTGAAAAGCTGAACAGGACATTCCAGCTTATGGCTGTACAAGTCGCGAGTGCCTACAGAACAATATCGTCGAAGGCAATATGCGTTATTGCCGGGATGATCTGCATCACCCAGGCGGAGGATGTGGAATGCTACCAGCGGAGAAATGCACGTAATGCAAGGAGACTAGTCCGAGCAGACTCGTTGGCTAAATGGCAGCAGGAGTGGGACAACGCTGAGAAAGGAAGGTGGACCCATCGACTCATCCCAAATGTGTCAGCTTGGGTGAATAGGAAGCATGGAGAGGTGAACTTCCATTTGACGCAGCTTTTGTCCGGGTACGGATGCTTCCGGAAGTACTTGTATCGGTTTGGACATGCTTCGTTACCCCTTTGCCCGGAGTGTGCGACCGTGCAGGAGACACCGGAACACGTGGTCTTCGAATGCCCTAGGCTCGAAGAAGCTCGTAGGGGTATGACAGTTGACAATATCGTCGAAGAGATGTGCAACATACCTGGGACGTTGTCAACAGAGTGGTTACGAGCATACTCTCCGAGCTGCAGAGGAAGTGGCGAAGGGACCAACAAGAAGCCACAAATCGGGTTTTGAGAGAAATTCCGCCGCCGGGGAACTCTCCGACTGTATAGACTAGGTCCACCGCCAGGAACCAGTTGAGTAGTACGCGACGTGGCACTAAGTTTGAGTTGTCGGGGCGCCAGTGAACCGGGTGTCAAGCTTTACCGGAATCACCGGACCGACCTAGACACCCTACCGGATAGCTCGTGGGTAGGTTAGATCCACCGCCGGGGACTTGACCGAGTAGACCGCGTCGCACAGCTAGCAGTGGGTCGTTGGGGCGCTAGTGAACCGGAAGCTACAGTCCACCCGGAATTGCTGGATAGACCTAAGCACCTACTGGCTGGCCTATTGAGTAGACTAGATCCACCGCCGGGGACTAGATCGAGTAGATCGGGACAACGCGGAGAGCTAAATTGCTCATGGAAACGAACTTCGGTATCAGGAGAAATCAACCGCTCGGTTTCGGGAGAACCTCCCTCGTCGGGGAATTCTCCGTCGGAGTAGGCTAGATCCTTTGTCGAGGCCTAGACCGAGTAGTTCGCGAACAAGTAAGGGCGGGAGCTGAATGCCTTATCGGGGAAGTAGAGCGTAATGGTAATGGGAGCCAAAGGGCTCAAGAAATTGTCGTGCTAAAACCAAAGAAGAATCGTTATCGGGAGAACTTCCTTCGCCGGGGAACTCTCCATCTGCGTAAGCTAGATTCACCGCCGGGGACTATACTGAGTAGACCGCAACTAGACACCACCAGTCGCGGGTCGTCGGGGCACCAGCGAATCGGACGCCCTGCTCCATCGGAATCACTGAATTGACCTCGACAATAGGTACATTGCTTTCGGGAGAACTTCTCTCGCCAGGGAATTCTCCGTCGGAGTAGGCTAGGTCCACCGTCGGGGACTAGACCAAGTAGTTCGCGAACAAGTCGGGAGCTCAATGAGTGAATGGTGCTGATCGTACGCGTACAGAGAGTTGCGTTGCTAACTGGCACAAGGGAGCCGAGTCGTAATGCTGAATGGCATAAGGTAGCCCAAGGGCTCGGTGAATTTGGCAACCTGAAGTTTGCCGCCCAAATTGTCTTCGTAGGGGACGAGCGCTAAGTCTCGACTCACAGCCAGGTTTCCGACTGCCATGCAGAAATTGCAAGTCTGTGTGGATGGTGGAGAACTGGTGGAGTGTCGATGAGTGGGGCTATAACCCTATTTAAGGAACTAACTACTAAGTAGTTGAATTAGATTGGGTGCTATGCACATAAAAACCCCTCCTTGAAGTAATGCCGTAAGGTAGTGCCGGGGAGGAATTAGGTTCTGGGCAAGAGCAGTGGTTTTTAAGGGGTCGGGTGATGGAAGCCCAAAACCGTTCCCTGAGAAATTTGGGTTTTTGTACATTTTTCCCGTCTCAGGGGTTTCTTGAAAGTTTTTAAATGCTCTCTAAAAAACACGGCCTACCGGGCCGGGATTAGGTTGACTATGTTCAGAGTGATTGCTTAGCCTATCTATATGAGAAAGGCAAAAAGGATTAAGATATGTTTTATGGCATTAGTTTTTATTCTCTTGGTCAAGTCTCCCCAGGCCTTGGCCCCGCAGTGGGGAGACTTGACAAGAAAAACGTTCACAGAAAAACTTTTATAACTTTTAAAAAGTAAATTAAAATTTCTGCGAAAAATCATGAACACGCACAATACCTTTGCACATTATAACCTGTTCGAAAATTCTATGATTCAAGCTTTCGTCTTGCACAACAACACAAGCCGATTACCGTACCAACTTCACCAGTTCCGTCACGTACGCTAACAACCAATGATTCCCACAATCGCGTCATCGTACAGAATCATACACGTGTAGACATCTTCATAATCTACATAATCCATCTCCCATCTCATTACGTACCAATTATCCTATTAGAAAGTTATAACACCTCGACTCCTTGCTCTCCAGCATGACAGCTCACTTGTTAACGCTGCGGAGCCCTTTGCCAGCGGTAGGTACCTACTTAAGACTGACACACTGCTCGGTCAAAGCACGGAGCAGACAAAGTGACAAGAAAATTGAGCGCCGACCAACCTGTGCCAGGCATCAGCTATCAGAGCCCCGATGCAATGCTGTCCCGTTTCCAGCTAGAGCTGGATTTATGCTGGAAAACGATACCGATCCGATCGTCCGTAACAACCACCAACCGGAGGCGGAATGTGAAAGGTTTGTCATAATCACATCAACACATCCACCTGTGGAATTTCTCGGGAAGGGAGGCAGGCACTCGGTAAAGTTACGGTGAAAAAATGACTGTTTGAATCACCTGCTGGGCGGGTGCATTGATTGGAAAGGAGGACATAAATCGGGTCAGAATGATCCACAGACAGTTGTCATGTGATGGACTTCAATGGTATCGACAGTGCTTATTGGCACATTTATGAGGAAATTATTTTTGGATGCTGTAGTATTTTTAGACAGTTCGAAAACGTTTGCCATAACAGTTCCATCTGTATTGACCGATTCGAGTATCTGCGCACCAAACTGCACTCAAATTTAGCAGCGTGCAATTCGGAATCAATTTTCAAATAACTACCTCCTGGGAACGTACGGCTGCTGCAGACAGTGCTACTCTTTCATTACCCAACTTCACGAGACTTTTCATGTGAACAGGTGCTTGATGGGGCTACTGACAATAACATTAACTGCACAGCAACCAGCCAGGTGCCGGAATTATGGTTCAAAACAGTGAGCCCCAACTGTAATCACTGTTATCGTGTTTTGCTAGGGTAAAAAGCCGATGATGGCCATTCGGGGAAAGGTTGCGGCTTACGTGCTACAGTCAGACAACCATCTGAGTTTACAACACTAATGGTTACAGAAAATCACATTGTCAGCTCCAAGTGGCCCACTGAACCTCATGTCACATATAAATATGAGTGGAATGCAGTGAGCAGTGCAGATACGATGGGAAAACCACAGCGCGGAAATTGAAACCAATGCCAAAGAGTGCAACTGAAGTACATACACCAGGGACGGGGTGGTAACCTACCTACCTGGCTAGTAAAAGCCACAGACTGTGCAAGACTGCTGAACGGTGCGCAACGAAAACACTTTCTTGGCCAGTGACATTGCCTGTCGCTACAGGGAAAGAATGCGGCAAATGTGTAACTGCATGGTTACTCGACTCATAACATAATTATTGTAATTGCCTTCGAGTATTATCGGCATCCCTGCTCCGCTTGATAGCGGTCTTTACGAGGTGCAAGTGCAACAGGTGTCATATTTCATAAGTGCCTGTTGGGTGCACCATCGAGACTTGTTGACTCTTGTGGGTATTGCATAATTACATTGATAGCGTTTGGGATGGTATTATCGCTGTACAGACAGATTGGATTGGATTTACGATTTTTCGAATCTTTTATAATAAATGTGTATCTTCGTGTGTCAAAATCCAAATGAACTATTCTTCGAAGAATTTGAGTGGTATATTTGATACTAAGAAGATAAGGGGGCCTAAAATTATTTTAATTTCGGACACCGAAGACGTCAGCACAACTGTACACAACATATAACAAAATCGAGTAGGGTAAAGTGCCTATTTTCACCATACTAAGGAGGGTGCCTCACTAATTCATTAATTTCTCGGCCTACAATCAATGAAATGCGCACAAATTGGCATCAACAGCTTTGCTTCGTTGTTAAGAACCAAGATAATAACACAAATTCACTGAAAACAGTGGAATGTTCCTCTTTAAGCGCAATGAAAACTCGAATCGCGTGCCCCTATTGTTGCGCTACTATTTGAATTAATGCGTTGAACAAGGATGGCAGACGCTGCTCTAACCAACCAACGGCTTCAAATGGGTAGGGTGATAATAGAAACATGGCGTAAATAGGCTCCTCATCCTATTTTTTTTTTAGAAAGTGAGCTTATATCTCTAGGTTCCATGCATAAATGACAAGCCAAGGTATACCAAATTTGTGACGAAGTGTGACAAAGGGGAGGGTAGAGTTAGAAGTTGTGCGATGTAACATTAAGTTTAAAATCCATTGTTTAGAGAAAACAATTTAATGATCCTCCATTCCCAAGAGAAATAAATTTAAATTCAAACAAGTTACTTTTGATGCGGTTTTTCATGAGGTAAATTTTACGATTCGCGGAATTACAAGTTCGCAAAAATGCAAAAAGATTTTGTATGCGGATTTAACTTGCTACATTAGTTTGCTAATGTTGCTAACTAGTAGACTTAATTTGGAAGCTGAATTAAATTTTCACCTCGGATTCAACCAAACCAAATTTACAATAATTGACAGCTGCAGGATTGTGAACTGAGAGAACTTCTTTTCATGCTCCCCTTGACATATAAAATTCAAAACGAAACTATCAACACTATATTTGTCATGAAAGGGGCTTATTTGCACACAATTTGTTGTTATAATGAAAATGTTGATAAAAGTCGTCAAACATTTTGAAAGGACATGTATTTGAAATAATTGAAAAACGTATGTAATTTTTTTTCATCCCCCGGCCGCTTTGTATGGGACGAGGGGAGAAGGTACAGTACTGGCAAGAATAAAGGGCACACCAATATTTTTCAGTTTCTTTAGCCAATGCATACAATATTATCACAGCTACAGTAGGGGAGCCCGGGGCTAGTTGGCGGTTGGGGTAAGTTGGCGGAACCCCCTTTTCTCCGTTTCTATTAGACATAAAGCGCTGTCACTCGTGTATCTCAAGTAATGTGAAACGCATTATTTAATGTGTTTTTGTTGCGAAACATTATGTTTTGTAGAAGCTGTGGGCGATATTGTGTTTTTGAGCATACTTTGTAAATTTTCTTAATTTTAAACATTTTGTGTTATTTAAGGTGGTTTTCTATCTATTCCCCGAACGATTATATTTTTCGATAGTACGTGAAAAGAGCTTTCAGCGTCCGTATAGATTTTATACCCAAAAGTAATTTTTTAAATCCTTTTTTATAAAATATGCAGTTGGGGTAAGTTGGCGGTAACGCACACGGGGCAAGTTGGCGGTACTATTTGTAGTGCGAAAATAGTCAACATATATTTTTATTTCTGAAATTCACTCCACAGTAAGAGAAACTTTTTCTTGTGTCTCTCGTCAATGCAGGGGACAATTATTTCAGCTAATCGTCTGAAGAATTTCGAAAATTTGCTTTTGAATATGGAGTACGCGTCGAAGTCAAAATGACGGGGTATTGAGACTGAAATATAATGAAAAGTTTCGAATACTATACAGTTTTATTGAAATGACAATCGGCACATTTCATATGGACCACTTATGTAATTGTATTTTCATTGGATTGCGTATTTTCTGGCAGTCCGCCAACTTACCCCATAAATACCGCCAACTTACCCCGATGCTGGGGTAAGTTGGCGGCTTTTCCGCGTCACATATTTTTGTCTCTAGAAATGAAGACAACGTATCAAACATTTAAATAAAATTCAGAGATGTTGCCAACAGTCTACCCTTTCATGCAACGTGTTCTATTTTACAAGATCTACCAAAATCAAAGCGGTAAAAAATGAAAACTGAAAACACCGCCAACTAGCCCCGGTCTCCCCTACCAGTTGTTTTAGGCGAAAGGTAGACATTTACGGGAAGGATGGAATAGAAAAAAATATTTGGTATTAAAAGACATAGCATTTCGGAAATGTTGAGAATGTGTTATTTTGGCTTAGCAAGAAAAAACTGCACAAAATAAAATATTGACGGTTATTCATTTCTGATTTCCATTCAGTACTTCGTATGACCTCCCTTTGCACCAATTACCGCTTCCAGACGACGCGGCATGCTTTCTACGCGATTTTGCAGATAACTCTGGCCAATTGGAAGAGAAGATTTTTGTTGGTAACATTGGTTTTATCTAGTTTTGAATCCAGTATAGACCATAAGGCCATTCCAATAGTTTGATGCGTGATCCACGAAAAAAAGTTTGGGTTTTGCGGGCCGTATGTTTCGGATCATTGTCTTGCTGGAATAAAAAATCACTTTCGAGTCCAACCGTCAGTAAGGACGCTTCCAAATTTTTGGATAGGATATCAATGTATTTGTCTGCAGTCATTATCCCATTGATTTGAACCAATTCTCCAACTCCTAACCAGGAAAAACATCCCCACACCATTATGTTGCCACCTCCGTGCTTCACTGTTTTTTGAATATTTTTATCATATAATTCCTCACCTGGTTTTACCCATACTCTCGATCGCTGCTTGTTTCCAAAGATCTCGAACTTGCTTTCATCAGTCCAAAGAACCTTTTTCCAGAAAGCAATGAGTTTATCCGAGTGTTTTTTCGCGAATTCCAGTCGTTTGATTCTATTTCTTTTATTGATAAATGGCCGTCGCACTGCAAATTTGTTCCCAAGTCGTTCTTCCTGCAATCGTAGACGAATGGTTTTTGCAGATATGTTTAGAGACAAGTTTTCTTTGATGGCACGGCTTCTTATTTTTGAATTTTACTTCCACGACCGGCTTTATCGGCCACACTGCCGCGTTGTTGAAACTTTTTCCATACATAACGAATAGCAGAAAAACTAACGCTGAACTTTTCTGTTATTTTTCTATACGAGAGACCGTTCTCGCAATCCTTCACAATAAGATTTCGTACTTGCAAAGAAATTTTCATGTTTTCGTGCTTGTTTGAAAAATTTTAGTCAACACTTTCAATGCTCAATGCAATGACGACTTAAAAAGTATGACGTTTGTATTGGTTACATCCAGCGAATTCGGAAAAGCGATGGGTTGATCAATTCGGTGTTGTCTTTGTTAAATTGGAGTTTGTTTTCCAGTGCGTGCAATTTATTTTTGCCAGCCTCCGATATATACTGTTTTAAAAAACAACGGTTATAACTAATCAGTGAATGCTAAGTCAAAATATACTCAGGAATTCAAATATGTATAAAATAAGCATTTTTTCCTCCGAATACGCATATATTATAAAAAACAGCGTATTGAAAATATAACAATTTTCGTACTAATAGACCTGTGCACTTTAATTTTGCCAGTACTGTAGGTAAATGCTACGTTATTTACGAGGCGGAGGTTAGAATTTTGTGACCAAATGCTACGAGGGGGGAGGGAGGGGTCAAAAACCGCCGAAAAAAGCTACGTCATTTGTGTACGGTCCCCTAGCAATAATAGCTTTTTACTATGCTAATTCTTTTGCCTATAAAATTCTCGAACTTTATGTACTGCCGGCTCCAGGGAGGGGCACGGGTGAGGGCATGCCCCCCCCCCCCCCCCTATTCAACCAGAAGCTGTTTTGGTAAAAACAAATTTGCATTGCCCTGCTTCAATATGCTATTATTTTGGAAGTAATCAAGAAGGTGATCAGTTTATTTTTTCCTTGTAAACACTGCATTTAACCAGGATAATAATTGAATTTGTAACAAAAGCAATTTTGAATTACGCCTCGAGGAGAACAAGAGGACTTATGGGCCTTTTTATGCTTTGTGTTTTTTCATACCCTGCAACAGCCCAAACTAACGGTCAAGCCTGTGCACACTGGAGTGGCTGATTGGTGGATCACCGTGGTTTAACTTTTTCTTTGGGCTGTGTTTGCAAATATTGTTCAACAGTTCAATGGCAGTGTTTGAGTGTGTCGATTTATCGGTCGGCTTCGTCAACGTACACAGGCGCATTTAAAATATAATAGTTAAACCCTATTAGTTGTTGTGTGATAATAATTGTAGTTTTTAGTATTAGTTATGTGTTGTTATGTGCTAGTCGTATGTCTATTAGGGTGGGGCAAAATGATCATTTTTTCAGCACAGCACTTTTTAGGTTCCATTTGGGGTCCCAAGTAACTGTGCAAAATTTGGAGTCGATTGGTTTTGACCTGACGTAGCGCATTGCGTTTGAAATTTGTATGGAAATTAGTATGGGAAAACCTACTTTTTTGCATTTTCGATTCTACAGACTACAAATTTTCCCGCAGTATGCAACTAATTAGATAGAAGTATAGTCCAGGATATGCTGAACAACTTTGCTGAAGAATGTATGGCGTTAGAATGTCTCTAAAACAAGTTATAGTTGTTCAAAGTTCGATAGCTCGAATTAATTGCCAAAAAATCATTTTCTTTGCCAACACTGCCAGTGTACCAATGATATTTCATATAGCATACCGAAATAACATCATATAGTTAAGAAGACCACATTGGTATATTTGAATGAATTATTCGAAAGCCTTAGCTCAATTCCATGGGCATAGATAGTTGAGTATTAGGGTAGTGAGGGGAGGGGAGAGTGGCTTTAATATATAGAAATTCGAACTTAAATATTGTCGAGTTAGGAAAATTCAGATGAAATATTTCAAAACATTTGCATAACAGTAACGATGAAACGAAACTGTATCGCTTTGTATTGGCTTATATCAGTAGAAGTAAAATAACAGATTGAATCAACTGATGTTGAGTTGATATGCAAGAGGATTGCATTGACATTATATTTCAATTTTAGACGCATTATGATTTGATAGGATGTTCTTTACGATCACCTGAAGCAAAAATTGCTGTTGAGCTGGGGCTCTTGTGGATTTTTTTTTTTTTGTTGAAATCAGAAATTAGCTTCACGCCTCGTTCAGCTACATCGTTGACAACCATTAGGGAACCCACTCGTTTTGCATTGAGCTAACCCTTATTTTTACTCCACTCGTTCGCTAGTTTTTGCATGAAATATGTTGAAATTTCCATGATGTCAAAGAATTTCTTCGTGTCTGTAACTTTACTTGCATTGATATAAGTCGATGCAGAGGAATACAGTATGTTTCATTTCATCGTTACCATTATGCATAGGACATTGTGCAAATGTTTTAAAATAATTCATCTGAACATTTCAATATTTCAGCTATTTCAGTTCGAATTTCTATATAGTAGTAACCCCCCCTTCCCCTCACTACGCCCTAATACTCAACTATCTACGCCCATGGAATTGAGCTAAGGCTTTTGATTAATTCCTCCATACATACCAATGTAGTAAATCTAAAGCATATGATGTTATTTTGAAATGCTGTATGAAAGATCATTGGTAAACCCGCAGTGTTGGCAAAGAAAATGATTTTTGGCAATTAATTCGAACTATCGAACTTTGAACAACTATAACTTGTTTTAGAGATATATATTCTAACACCATACATCCTTCGGCAAAGTTATTTAGCATATCCTGGACTATACTTCTATCTAATTAGTTGCATACTGCTGGAAGAATTGTAGTCTGTAGAATTGAAAATGCAAAAAAGTAGGTTTTCCCATACTTATTTCCATACAAATTTCAAACGCAATGCGCTACGCCGGGTCAAAACCAATCGACTCCAAATTTTGCACAGTTACTTGGGACCCAAAATGGAACCGAAAAAGTGCTGTGCTCGGTTGATGTGGTTGCGATTACGTTTTTCCATATAACAATGCCCCACCCTAATATCTATCTGTGTATGAGTATTTGTGGCAGCTGGGTCAGGGAATGGATACAGAACTGGCGTATATGATAGAATAGTGGGTAATCTTGGGATTCGTTGGTCACTTTTTTCAGTTTTTTCAATTCGTGCATTCGATTCCATTCATTCGAAAAGATCGGATTGGATAAATTAAGGTATGATTAATATACCGAATACGTGAATCATCCATTCCCGGTCAGCGTAGTACGAAAAACTTCTAACGGAATGCAATTGTCGTTAATGGTAAACAAGTATCATTTGCTGGCATTTTGACGATTTCAAGTAGTTTGATTGCATGTTTCATGTGTTCTCTTTTTCTACTTCATTAGTCTGTTTTTTTGTACTTTTTTGTACTATTATGCACTAAACATAATATCGATGAATTTCGCTTCTACTTAATTTCTTTCCTTTTTTATATATTCGGTATGTTATTTTTCTTTTATTGCTATATCTTAAAGTAGATATATTTTAACAATCATCGCTCGCGCTATCATCAATCGATAATGCCCGGAAGTCGCTACCCTCAATCCTGGCAGCCCAAACTCATGACTAATAGAAAAAAAACTAAATAGCACATTCCATGGCGATATGACTAAGAACTCTAGTGAAATGGGAGAACTCACTCTCTTCAAGCATCCAAATCATTTTTTTTTTGTTTTTTTTTCGAGAGTTGTCCTACTGGAGCTGTAGAGCTAGGTTCTCGGAAGGGCTCCCCGTCAGAATCATATACTACAATTTGCAGACGAGACAGGCAATGTCGCCCAATAAAACACTGCAATAGGCCAATTGTAGCGGGCCGTGATTCTGAATGTGATATTCTTTGTACGGTTCAGGCATGTGCGGGCGTAGGGACTCGGAATAGCGTGTATCATCGCGAAGGGCTCGAATATTTGTACGTTAATGTGCTCGATCGCGTGTGCTAACGTGTAACTTCGCGTGCATAAATTCTATTTCATAACCGTGTGCCTTTCGCATATTCGCGTGTGTTCTAGAATGATCGCGCGCGGACCGTGAATCTGATACTTAATTTTTTGTGTACGGTTCAGATTCCAGAAGGAAGTGGGCTCTTCCATATCATTACAGATCCCAATCATGTCGTCGTAGAACGCGTGGTCTAGTGGATATGAGCTTTATTTTTTTTTTTTTTTGATTGGTCCAACTGAATGTATGGACCTAAATTGCTAGAATAAAGGTTAAAGATTTCCGGACGTGACCGATTCATGATCGCGCATTTGCGGGTTGGCGTTTGAGATCGCGTTTGTAACTTCGTAAGTACTAAAACGTTCACACAATTGCCGCAGTGTTATCAAGTTTACGCGATCGCGGGCATAGGTGTGCGTAGATGATCGCGAAGGGCTAAAGCGTTCGTATGTTGACGTGTTTGTCCCGTGTGCTCGCGTGTATGTGACTTCGCGTGTATAAATTCGATTTTGAAACCCTGCGGCGATTTATATATTCGCGGACCGTCATTCTGATCTTTAGTTTTCGGTGTACGGATCACATTCTGACAGGGAGAGAGTTACCCCATATCACTAGAGTTTCCGGTCATGTCGCCATGGAACGTTTTGTCTAGTGGATATGGTAGTTATTTTTCAATTTTATTATTTTTTTAATAATTAACAAGGGCCTAGATTGTTTGTACCGAGGATAGATACTTCCGGACGATCCCGATTTATGATGGCGCGAGCGCGGGAGTTTGTAGGTTGACACTTGAGATCGTGTTGGTAAGTTTATGAGTGCTGAGATTTTCACCTTATCACCGGGGTGTAATCATGTTTGCGAGTTCGTAGGCTGCTTGGAAAATCGCGAGGGGCTCTAACGTTTGTGCGCTGACGTGATTTTGTAACGTGTGTTCTTGAATGGTTGCTCGAACCGTGAGTCTGATATTAAATTTTCAGTGCGCGGTTTGAATTCTGGCAGAGAGTGGGATCGTTTATATCGATAGGGTTCCCGGTCATGTCGCCATGAGACGTGTTGTCTAATAGGTATGGGCGTAATTTATTAATTGGTCCAGCTGAAGGCATGGACCTAGGCTTCTAGGATCAAGGATAGACTTTCGGACGTGACCGATTCGTAATCGCGTGCACGATGGCATTTTTGTAGGTTCCCGCTGAGACCGCATTTGAGAATGTGTGAGTGTTAAGACGTTCACTATCACCATCGTTGTTGATTCAGCTGAAGGCGGGTGTAGAATGGCAGTATAGGACTCGAAAAGAAGAAATAAAAGACAATATATGAGAGACGTAATAGATTAGATAGGTACAAGATACAGCTGAAGTTATGATCATCACATGAGACATACATTAGTACTTCAAACACTACTAATACTTGAATAGCCAATCACCACACATAGCACATCCTTTCTCAATTATCTATTTATTACTGGTTGATTGTTGGTTATGAGCTGGTGAATAGAGGAAAGGTATAGAACAGACAAAAGGCTCATATCAGCCCTCCCGGCCTCCTCGACACACCACTATCGAGGCGTATTGTAATCAACATCTTGAAGCGGGCTTCTTATATAAATCAAATCCTCAGTAGTCATAATGTTTGGTGGATTATTAACATGAGAACTAATTAACCTCTAGTAGTAGAACTTGGTGGATATAAAAACTAAAAAGAGCGAAGGTCCTTATATTTAGATAACTCTATTGAATATATTGTGGCTTGATGATGTTTACAATACCGTCAATCCCATCAACCTGCGAGAGGGCTCTTCAAGCATCCAAATCATACACTAAAAATTAAGGGGGTCTTCTACTTGCGAGGCCTAAAATTGAGCACTTTTTTGGGAATAAATTGTAAAGCATCTACTCAAAGGGTTTTGATTTTTTTTATTTTGAAGATACATATGTTGACTCTACTTTTGAAGATGAATTGAAAAATATCTCGCGACCTTGAAACTGCATTGATGACATTGATGTTGAAACTGCGTGGGTCCCGCTTAAGTAAAGTTGTGGCAAATTGGGTAATCTTTTATCAGAAAACTGATATTTTTTATAATCATAGTCACGTTGGCTGTTTTCCCGAGAGGGTATTTTTTATTTTATAATTTGTAAAAGTTATATAACAATTTGTGAAAATTTCCAATATTTGCATTATTTTTTGGCCTATTAGGGGCTATAAATATGGAATAAATCCTCATTTTACAAATCCGTCTCGGGAAAACATAGCGGCATGTTTTCTGAACAATTGGAGAAAAAAATATTGAAATCAGTCCAATACTTCTATGAAAAGTCTTACTTGACCGCTTAAAAAAAACAGGACGCGGTCTCAGGAGTGAACCTCGAAATGCCCACGTTCGCGCGATCATGGATCGGTTACGTCCGAAAGTCCCTATCCTCGACCCTAGCAGCATAGGCCCAATGCCTTCAAAACTACACCCAAGTCAATTTCCCAATGCAAAAAAAGCATTACATCCTTTCGAACATATTTTGAATTCGAATCATGCCTTGTTCGCATTATAGACCAAATTTATCTACCGCATTATACAAACACAACTCAATCTGCTATGAAATAAGTTGGTTGCAAATAGACGCTACAATATAGTCTGTTTGCATGTAGAAGTATTAGTTGGTTTTGCTTGCTGAATCTTTGCCCCACGAAGTGGTGTATTCTATACATGGACACTTCTTTGGTGTTTGAACGAACTTCTGTCTTCTAACACAGTGATGATCTTTCGTCTTCAAATGGCTCATTTCAACCAAACTAAACGCGTCTGTAGTTTACCTATTCACGATGGTGTGTGAAATACACAGTAATTTTTTCGCGCAGCGAATGGTCTATGCAGTAAAATTATCGCTCTCTCATTCCATGCTTCAGAGAAAGGTGGAAGCAAATGATTTGTGCTCAGGTTGATTTTTGATGATGGTTGACCAGGGCGATGCTGTGAACTGGATTCGCATGCGGCATGCTCGAAATGACATACAAACAATTGAAATGAACTACTGTCACTTCTGATTAAAAATGCTAAACCAATTCATCACTGCCCTAATAGTTTATGTTGCCTTACACTTAAATGCTTTTGACGCAAAATATTGATACGATATTACCTGACTTAAAAATACTGTCGCAATGGGGAATACCAAAAATAATTAGTGAACGGCTTTCATCGAACAAAAGTTCAATTAACTTGTTGGCCCAATGATTCCATATGGGTAACTTTTTCCTGCGAATAGTGCGCTTAATTATTCATCAATCATTAAAATCATTAAAAAAAATGCATGAGACTGTTTAGCAGCTAGAACTCCCATACTGCTGGCATATTGAGGGTTGAGAGAACGCCGAGGTTTATCATAAGATCATCTTATAGAGTTTTCGATTGAAGGAACTGGTGGAGTTTTCTGCACTGAAATTGCACTTTTCTTGCAGAAGTGTTGTCAAAACACCGACACCATGTTCCATTGATTGGAACTGCAATAAAAAAGTGCAATTTCAGTGCAATTTCGGAGCAGATATTTGGCACCGAAAATTTTGTCGGTGGAGCCAGTGCACTCACTAACACCAACAACGCAAACGTCAAAACAACCCAGCCATGGCCGCTAACAGCTGTTCTTGTTGACATTCGATTTGGATAATTGAAAAATTATACGTGCAGAGCGCTTTTTTTCAAAAATGTTAGTTTTTGTGATTTGTAATTTTATTTGTGCCAACTGTTTTTCAGGTCAAGGAAAAATAACATTACATTTATAACAAATGGAAGGATTAATATGCACGTCGATAAGTTCTGGTTTTTGATAGCCTTTTCAGATCTCGTTTAGTGATTCCTTAAGGCTGGTGATTGTCGGTTTTAATTGGAAGCGCATTCCAGCTAAGGGCTCCGTAAATCAGCACACTTTCTACTGCTGGTAGTGTTCGTTGGGATGTGGAATGAGCTTGTGCGCTCCGAGAAACTTTTCTGATGATGTTCCAGGATATATCCGGGGTGCGATTCGTAAAACCCACTATGCATGAAGCAGTTGATGCGGAACTGGTAGTGCTGCATCAGGTCCCGCCCTAGAATTGTTTTGCGGACAGCTGCTAAAAACTCCCTTTTCCGGATGTTATAAACAAACGAACTCCGGCTTTAAAGCATCTTAGTAGTTGTTCTTATAGCTGAGTTGATAAACCTGGAACATATACCGTGTCACCGTATGTGAGATAAGGTACGATGACTGCTCCGCATCAGCTTCCTGCGTGTGGGTGTCGAAAGGACAGATGCGAAGCGGCGGAAAGTCCATAATGTGCCGAATACTTTCTTTGTTTATTCACCTGTGCCGCCCATTTTAAGATGCAGTCCATTTTTAACTCTAGATTGGCGACTTCTTTGGACAGCGAGGTAATCTCCGCAAAATGAGATCCTTAGGGGTGTTATGCTGCAGAAGATTATAGCCTGAGTTTTTGTGGGTTAGGAAAAAGTTTGTTGCTGTTCACTGTTCGATTGCGTTGAGATCAGCATTTAATATATTGATCATATTTTCTACATTTTGCACCGGGCCGGAAATGTAGATTTGCCTGTCGTCGGCGTACAGGTGGTATTCGCAGAGAGAATTTCAGGTATGCTATTAATATATAGGGAAAATAACAGTGCACTGAGACAGGATCCTTGGGGAGTTCTGAGAGATCACTCAGATCGATCTGATTGGTTCCACAATCGGACGGGGCCTGAACAGCTGTTTTGTCTTCCATCCGGCAACGTTTAGTGCCCCTAGGCCATGTAGGTGTATTCGGTGCTGTCCACACAGACTGAGCTGCTGATCCAGGCATATTGTCGATCTTTTTACTTAGCGCCACAACCGCACTAGAAAGTTGTTCGACTTTTGTTGGCAAATCGTTTGCGGTGCGAGTTGGGTCTCAGCGATGAAAGTACGAATGCTTCGACCGTTCAACTCTTCCCTGCATGTAGAGCAGAGAAGCATATTTCTGCCGTTGGCAAATGCGTCCTTCAAACCTCTTGTGTTGAAGCCGGAACAGGTTTGACTTATATGCAAAAAAGCATCGCTGAAAAAAGCAGATTGCACAAACATCGCGAGTTGTGAGCTCCGATGAGACACGCGTCAATAGCAAGAATGCAAGCACGAGGTATTTCACGTGAGTTTGTCATGCCTGTCTCGTTGTAAGCAACGAAGGCAGTGTGATGTAACTTTCAAATATAGAAGTTTCCTTTATGGAAGTATGGTTCTTGAGCCAATGCTATAGAAGTTGTACGTTCCTGCATAAGTCGAGATAGATTCATAATTGATGTACGTTTATGCTGGAGAACGATTTGTGCTATTCGAACCATTGTTGGTTACAAAACTGCACATTTCATTTCCATAATATATTGCACAACAACTAGAGAACACCAAGCAAATTGGGATGTTAACACAATGCGCCATATCAGGATTAAATGGGACATGATCATTTGATTCCCACGATTTGCGAGGAAAATAATGGTCCACTGTGTCAGAGATTCGCATAACACAGTAAGGGCAAAACCCAAAATGCTCCGTGCGCGACTGACTTATTTTAGACCATCCAGCCATCGGCACGGAACTACACCTTGACTTTGGGACTCCTGCTTTCAGTCGCCTCCTAGGACGTAGGAGCAGAAACCCAGCGGCTCAATTCTTGGCAGGATGCCACACAGCCTCTGGGCAGGTTCGTCTGTACCCATCGAAATTTGATAATCTAAACCCAGCAAAACTTCACCGAACTACAATCAGCCGAAAGTTTCAGCAAACCCCTAAAAAAAATCCGGCAAAATAATGCTGAACGTCGACGCAAAAAAAATTTGGTGCGTTGAACGAGCATTCCGCTGCGTAATGCAGCATACTGGGGTGCTCGCCCGGCTCTTCCCAGGTTCCGTTCGCCATTGAGAATATTTTAAACCCCCTCAAAAATTTTAACCATAGGACGAGTCGGATGACACTGGATTTGGGATTCCCGATTTGGCTGGTTTTTACCACCGGAACAGGAAGTCCGTAGTGTAATTCTTAGCCGGTTGAAGCAACCACTACCGACACTACACGGCTTATCTAGACTGTTCGGAGAAGAAAGCTGACATTGAAGGACAGCTTCCATAGATGGCCGAACAGATATCAAAAAAACTTTCTGGAGCGCGGTGTGAGATGGTCTCGCTAACTTTGAACTGGATGAATATCCGCACATTATGAATACTTGAAGAAATGTTGGTGAAAGTCCCGATCAGAGCATTCAAACATATTTTATTTATTACTGCATAGTTTTTAATCAACAGTGACAGCGTCAAGTAACGTGTTTCCCATGAAATTGTTTTACACTTCAGTTTAACTGTAGCCAAAAACAGATAAGATTTGTCCCAGTACTGGATTCTTGCTTTCAGTTTCTCTAGAGAAAACATGAGTAAAAAAACTGCTGTTTGTTACCAGAAGAAAAGGGAATTGCTTCAGAGCACTTCCAGTTTTTTTGTAGAAAACAAACTTCAACTAGTTAATTTCAAACTTCGACACTATTATCTTTCAAGCTGCTCGATTGCAAAAGCTTGTGGTAACCATTCTATTTGCAGGTAGAACCGCTCTAGAACAACAATACTTGATAGTAACTTACAAACTGTTCGTTTCCTACCCATTTTTTTGTAAACAAACAAGCATCAGCTGTTAAATGACAGCTCAAGTAACTACACGCACACATTCAAGCCAGCACTCGATTTGCACTGGAGTGTTCCATTGACACTGGGCCAGTGCAAAACACCGGCACGGTGTCAGTGCCATCAATCGAAAAACCTATTAGAAACATCACCCGCACCCCATCAATTTGATGATTACCGTGTGCTACTCTCTGTACGATGCAGCAAGCAATCGATGGATGGGCAAAATGAAAACAAGTTCTTAAGCGTGTATTAGTATTTTTAGAGCGCCCATGTATACAAGTGAAGATGTTTTTTACATGTGTATCAGTGCAGGTCATTTTAAAACTAATGCTCCGATATGGCTGAATTCACCAATACATTCCCAATTGTATGTTTGTGTATGTTTCTATAGCGAAATCACCATTAAATGGTCCTGGAATTTTCATGCATTTTTGTCCCGGGCCAAAATCGCCTTATATATGCATTATAACAGTCACAATGAAAAAATTCTCATAAAAATCATGCATATTCGCACGTAAATCATACGGTTCGTGTTATGGGTGTAGAAAAATGACTATCATATCCACTAAACAGCACTTTTCATGGCGCCATAAAAATCGAATTTATACAGGCGAAGTCACATCATCCACGTAACCTATACCCGCGTTCTCGCAGACAGGAAAAAACCACAGTAACTAAGTGAGCGTTTTAGCACTTATAAATCTGAAAACGCGGTGACCCAATGCGACAGTATGGTATGCCCGGTCCTCTCCTTTGAATGCTCCTCCCTCTTATATACACCTGCTCTTATTACCAGTTACTAAATATTCCGCCAGTCAGCAAATCATAAATCACGCCATTCGAAAAGATTCATGCGCCTTGACTAAGGGGAACTAAACTGATTGTTTATGAAAAGTTTAAAAAAATACATTATCCGTTGCTTTCTGCTCGTTGTAAATGCTTTGTAATTGAATACATTATGTGCCACATGCATAATTTAAGGTACAGTTCTCTCAGTTTCTGCAAGGTGACACAATCATTACATTTGCCGTATGTAAGTTTTCCATCGTTTCAAATTGGTGCTCCTGTCACAATTTATCCTATTCCAACTACTTGTCGCTCCTGACCCAAGCAACATATTTTGTAGTAAAAAATATTAACAACTAATAATGACACCAAATCACGTGTAATAATCCAGCCGCGGTGGACATGATCTCAACTGTTTCATCACCAAAAAAGCCCCAAAGAGGATTTGTGACATAATCTAGAACGTACGCGGTATTTTGCCAATGAATTTTGCCACCTAGTTTCAAATTGTGTTCAATTGTGTTTGGAAAATTTTTGGTGTTGAAACAATACGATATTATTTTGGCAACTTGGCAAGATATAATATTGAACTTTTAGAAGCAAATGTTTTGCTCTTCTATACTTAAATTTCACCGGCGAGTCTAGATTTACTGTGAATTTTTCAATTTAACGGTTATATTATCAACGCGCCTTCAAATAAAAACAGAAGCTGGTGAAAATATAACAAATAAAGCGTTCCAGGCAAAGGACGCAGTTTTCGATTGCGCCTAACAATATGCAATTCGAATATGGCACAACAATTTTTGACAGCATCATGGCCGACTTCTCGCTGTGGCTGATTCGTAGACAGAAGAAAAACAAAGAATAAAAATGCATCGTTGACGCCTTCTCAATGTTGCAAGTTTGTTAAAGCGTCGGTAAGTTTTTCACAAGTTTACAAGTATTTTGTTCTTTATAAGATACTCATTGCTAACAAATACTGACAGCTGCTATCTACTAAAGTAACGAGTTACTTCCAGTTAACAGTTATCAGGCCCCACCTATTAACACTCGGAATACCAAGGGGGTAAAAAAAATGGGAACGCTTACTTTGACCGGTCATATCTCAGCCGTTACATAATCGATTTTAAATCTGTCTTCACCAATAGAAAGATATGTCTTTTGTGAATACGTCAAATTAAAAAATAGAAGAATAGAGTTGTCTACCGTAAGTTACAGTAAAAATAGTATAACACAGTCAGTGAGAAAAAAATGGGAACGCTTCTTTGACTTGCCATATCTTAGCTGTTTGCTCACCAATTTTAATTCTTTCTTCACCATTGGATAGGTAAATCTTTTATAAAAACAGTGAACAAAGAATGATGGAAAACAAATTTGTGTATCTGAGGTAATTGTAAAAACAGTAATTGAGAGTCAGTACAGACGAAATGAGTTTTTCTGTTCAAACAATTGTATCACGACCGTTTGTCAACCAATTTCAATTTTCCTTACACCAATGCAATCCTTAGAGCTTCTAGACTTGTAATATATGCAATAAATAGTAAATTTTCAAAAATTACTATACGTTTTCGAGTTTTTAGGAGATAGGATTTTTACAATGTACGTGGCATACGGTTGATTGAAATTCTTTGCGACTTGTTAGTTTTACGGCTTGAAAATGACCTGTTTACTCAATAGTTCTACATATTATACATGGATATTATTATATCAAAATGTTTGCACGAACGTGGAGAAACACATTATTGTATGTAAGTTACTAAATAATAGAGTGTGTTAGGACGATTCAGTAAATACGAAGAAGTTCAGAATTTTAAAATATTCGTCATATAACTTTAAATTTGAAGCGATGACCTATACATTTTAATACACCAGTCGATTGTAATTGATGGCGGCTACAGAAATTTCATCTAGTTGGCAAATAACGTCGAATTCAAAGTGATGGCCTATACCTTTTTATATACCAATCGATTATAATTGATTTTGGTTACAATTTCTGGAAGAACGATTTTTATATTTTCTCAAAAATAGACAAAAATACGTAGAACTACAGTAATTTCATTTAGTTGACAATTAACTTCAAGTATTCAAAGCTATCACCTATGCAATTTATACACCAATCGATTGTAATTGATTTTGGCTACAATTTATGAAAGAACATATTTTTATATTTTCTAAAAAATTTTGGAGAAACTTACTTAATCTGGTTAGTCACAGCTGTCGATTGGCGCATCATGTATTTTCTTTGCTGTGGCATGTGCAATCGTGTGCGTAGCCGAAAGACGCTTAACGGTGGTTGATGGAATAGAGGTTCGACTTGCCTCGTACGCTCACTTCGCACAAAAGTAATGAGCGTCTTAAAAATATCTGTGTTTTCACCCTAACAAAACCATTCCATAGAATAGGAGCCTTAAGCTTTCCAAAACATTTCCTGCTATTTTTTCACTTTTATTTGTTACTTTAATCACGGTTTTACCATTATATTGATTTTTGTTTTGAGGATGACGAAAAATGAAATGTATCTACTTTTTAAAAAATGTCAGAATGAGATTGATCTGTCATAATTAATGTTTCAGAATGGCGCATCCACGAATGGGTGCGACAGTCAGAAAGTCTTATGATTTTCTAAGAAATCAAGGGGGTCTGAATTACCTCCGCGGTCTTTATAGCCCTGGTTCCCCTATGAATTATAAAAATATGTCAAAAGTTTTTCTTAGGATAATTTTTTTTATTGAAAGTTTCTCCATGATCCGAACATACTAAAAAAGTTCCTCCTACGTCTTTAAAATGATAAACATTAGATTGTTGACATTTTATGAATGGGGCAACACGAATAAGTTTTAAAAAGGGCCTAATTATACTAATTGATTGTTTTTGTTGTAGTAAAATTCCAAATATCTCCACAACAATCTCATTTTGAAAGATTTTTGTTCAATGCATTTTGATTTAGAATGATGTTTAAACCTCAAAAAGGCAAGGGGTCTCAGAGGCCCGGCTAGTTACAGTTCCCTAGTTTCAATGAATTTGTAATTTAAAATACAAATGTTTGCGCGTTTTTGGGGTTTCGATTCTCCAATTGGTAAAACGAAAAAAAGGAGGCTTTTGATTTCATTGGGTCTTCGGAGCGATGCTTCCTCAAGTCACAATTTTGGCTTGCCTTTTTGAGGGTTAAAATCATATTCTGCAACTAAATTGCAGTATTGCATGACAATTCATATACAATTTAAAAACATGTATAAGGTTATCGTTAGAAAACCTTTTTTACCGATAAGTTCTACATCATATAAAAACATTCGAAATGTTGCTTTTCTCTTTATGTTTTCGTTGTCAAAATATAAAAAATGGGTTTTTTTGCAAATTAAATTTTTAACATGAATTTTTGTTTTTGTGGAACATGACACTTTTTTCAGTGCATTTATTTTTCATGCAGAAGATTTTATTCCCGGTAACTCGTTCTCAGATGGATTTATTGTTTAAAATACAGGTTTCGAATGATTTTTTTTTGAAAGTAATGTACATTACTATGTTTTAATTGCCGCAAGGTTCTACTGTATCGATTTTGTTGGCTATTTTCGGCAAATTTGAGACTAAGAGAAACGAAAGCAATGAAATTGAAAGACGGATAGGTATTCTAGAGCGAATCAGTTATAAACTTAGAACGGAAAACTAGAACTAGGCAGGCTCATATGGGCATGATCGAAAGGAAATGTGAAGAATTTTTTGCCTTCTGCAGAGTAGGAGTTGGGCGTTCCACCCAAGTCTACCGCATGGTCTATGGTAGAACATAACTTATCATCATGTTTTACCGGCGTCGGCGGTAAAACATGATGATGAGTTATGTTCTACCATAGACCATGCGGTAGACTTGGGTGGAACGCCCAACTCCTACTCTGCAGAAGGCAAAAAATTCTTCACATTTCCTTTCGATCATGCCCATATGAGCCTGCCTAGTTCTAGTTTTCCGTTCTAAGTTTATAACTGATTCGCTCTAGAATACCTATCCGTCTTTCAATTTCATTGCTTTCGTTTCTCTTAGTCTCAAATTTGCCGAAAATAGCCAACAAAATCGATACAGTGGAAAGTAATGTACGCAGAAACGTCTAGACCCTTTTGAAAAATTGCTCTGGTATTAAAATATTGCAATTACCAGAGAAAATCATTGAGCTTCATAAACCGATCACAACTGCAAAATTTCGTTTGAATCGGCGTTGGTCATATTTTGCGGTCGGCCGGTTTCTCATGGAATCTCTCACATGGCTCACGGATCGAATTGTGTCAAATAAACGGATTATAAAAATAAGAGATTCCAATTTAATAACGAAAAGCATTGGTGGGGAGAATGGAAGAGGGTCTGGGGTTCACGGAAAAAACATATTTGCGCAATTCACAAGAATATTATCCTCATCATGCCGTCCAAACACAGTCACGTAAACTGCTAATCCTTTTGATGAAAGCTTATAACGGCGAGGATAGAAGTACCGATGCAGCTGCCTGCATGCAAAATGAGTAGCAGGGAAACGAACCATAAAATGGTAATCCCTAATTTCAACTAGAGTACAGTGATAGCCGCTTTGGATTAGACGCGCGAAAGGATGCGGGGTATTTCACTCGATGCCCGGCGGAATATGATCACGGATTCAGTGGAATTTCAATTCGCTTCGGCAGGATAAAATTTAGATAGGATAGAGCCGCCTTACGGTTGCAAGGGGGTTTTAATTATTACCGGTGAAACTGAACCTGCACCGCTGCATGTCGAACAATCCATCCAGGACTAATCCGAACCCGTTTCTTTCTGCAGTTTGTTCGGTCGGCTCTACATCGCAGGAAATAGCAACTCAACCCACATACGCTGATTACAAAGATAACGAGTCAATATATTGCAGCAACAGTTGTAATCAATGCAAGCATTCACTAGTCAGTACACACTCATTATAAGTAAATAAAGCCGTTTGTCGCCTTTCGACATTGGCAATCAGACGCTATCTACACATATAGCAGATATGCAACGTACTGATTTGCTAGGAAGCCATATTGTGATTGGGCTGTTCTGGATCGTATGTGTTCCGATAGGGGCTACAGTGGTCCAGAGATTGCATAATGCAGGCTTCCCAATGAATACAATTCGAATTTGCAAATACCATACATGTACCCGCATGCCAACCATGACCTTGCCTAAGCTTTACGGAACCAACTCGTATCGGATACACAGAACAAAGTGGAAACTTTTACCATGCTTCAATCCTCGTCCATTCATGTCCGATGACGTAATATTAATCAACAATTACAATCGAAACGATACTGCAACTAGGGAAGGTACATTCCGGCTCTTTGTTTGCCATTTGTTATCAATGATTGGTCGGTCAATGATTGAGAACCAAGAATGGGTATGAAATATGTTTACTGATTGAATAATGGAAATGAAGCCTTGGTTCTTGAATGCAAACGTCTTTCGAAATGATTACCTATTTTCAATACGATGAACGGACATTATCGTTTTATCTAATGAATGGGTCTGAGTACCATGCCGATAGCACTCTATTTAGTTGACATGTGTCCATTGCAACGATCGGGAATCAATTTTTTTTTTCATTTTTTTCGAAAGCGGCAATTGTTTCTGAATTTAATGAGAAGCTTATCCCATGAGAAATCAAACATAAAACGATTCATATTAATAACTGATGATTTTTTTGTTTTTTCCCCATTTCAGGAAATCTGTTCAGTTATATGCAAACACAGAGAATTTCCGGATCGTTTTTTGTCTGTTTGTAGATAGCAGTAAATCGCGATTAAAATTCCCCAAATTTTCAACTTTCGTTTGCTGGTCAATTATCCTGCGGCTTATGCAACCATGTTCCAACGGATCCGAATCGATTCGGTTGGGGGTTGTTAAACTATCCAAACATGAGAAACAATTATTACTTTTATTGCCGTTTCCCTCCGTTGCTGCTTGTTGGATCACAAACATATGCACTGAGCAAAATGGTACCGTCTCAACCGCCCAGCTGGCCAGTAAATTCTTTCCCGAAGCTGCATCTGCTGTTCCAATGCAATGCTTTCTCCATCCCAATGGCAAATATTTACATTACAACAACAAACGATGTATGTAAGGTACATGCGGCCAGCCAGCCATGAACCAGCGAACCCACAAAGTGCCCGGGCCAAGGGTACCGTTTTCACAGTGCTGAGAGAACTTGCAAACAGTGCCCACGAAAACGAACGCCTAGCTCACAGCTTGTTTGAATATCTCACAAACATGCCGAAAATGATTTCCTTCTTTTAATATTATTCCATGTTCAAATGCCAAACTTCTTCGCGCCACCCACAACCCCCCGCTTTGAGTGCATGTTCACAAATGATCACCTCCAGAAAACCCAGAACAGCCGAGGCAGCTGCTCATTACTGAGTTTAGACCATCGATCTTTAACTGTACCCGGGATCGGGCGGTGATTTTCTGAAATCGACTATGGCAAGGCAATGGGGAGCAGCCAAAACAAACAGTCCTCCCCCGTCGCCCCTTGCCCACTGCTATTTAGTTTCTCCACTTGACTACACTGCAATTGTACATCCGATCTTACGTGGGGAGGCTGCAAGCGACGACTGTACCGTCAATATATGCACAACATTATTGGCGCACAGAGTTCGGAGGAATTTTTCCAGCTGTGTGCATAGCCACAGAAAAGCTAACAAAACCAATTACAACAATGAAATAGAGAAAGAGTGGAAGAACCAGAACGACCATCGATCGAACGATCCGTTGTGGCGGGGGAGGGGGATTTCCGAACTCGGATAGCAATACATATCGTATTAGAAAGCTTCTCTGGACCATGCGGAAATGAAAAGAGGCACGCTTTGCAGTGGATTTGTTCGACAAAAAGCTGATCCGATTGACACAGAGACGAGTGTTTAATCTGATTCTGGGGAACTAGTGAGAAGAGTGGAGATTGTTGGCAAAACGAGGAATGAAACGAGCATTGCTTGTTTTATTTCTTTTTTTTTCTAACTCTATGAGAGTCCATGAAAAATTCACCGGGCTGTTTTTACTTTGTTGTGTTGTGATTAAATGTTTCAAGTTCAATAAAAGTAGAATTTTTTTTAAGAGGAATTTATTATTTTTTTCGAAAATCCTGCTAGAGCTGTAGAGCTAGGGTCTTGGAAGGGGTCCCCATCAGAATCACACACTACAATTGCAGACGAGACGGGAAATGTCACCCACTGAAACACTGCTTAAGGCTAATTGCAGCGGGCCGTGATTCTAGATGTTGTATTGATTGTTCAGCTGTCTGCGACGGTAGAGATTTCACGATCGCTTGTATCGTCGCGAAGGCTTTGAGCGTTTGCACATTAGCGTATTCGATCGCGTGGGCGTTTGTATGACGCATGTGGTAGCGTGTATGTAACTTCGTGAGTATAAATTCGATTTAATAACCGTGTGTCCATTCGCAAATTCGCGTGTGTTCTTGAATGATCGCACGCGGACCGTGAATCGTGACACTTAATTTTTAGTGAATGGTTCAGATGCTAGAAAAGAGTAAGTTTCACCATATCACTAAAGTTCCCGGTCACGTCACCATGGAATGTTTTTGTCTAGTGAATATTAGTGTCATTTTTTTGGTCTAACTGAATGCATGGACCTAGGCTGCTAAGACCGAAGGAGGAGATTTCCGGACGTGACCGATGCATTATCGCGCAAACATGGGCGATTGCAGGTTACCGCTTGAGGCCGCGTTTATAGGTTGATTAGTTCTAAAACATTCACTTAATCATCCAGGTGTTTTCATATTTGCGAGACCGCTGGCTTTGGTGTCCGTGGATGATCGCGAAGGTCTTAAGCGTTTGTACGTTAACGTGCTGAAGGGTAGAAGAGAGCGAGATTCCCCATATCAGTAGAGTTCCCGATCATGCCGCCATGGGACGCGTTGTTTAGTGGATATGAGCGTCATTTTTTATTGGTTCAACTGAAGGATCTATGCTACTAATGCCGAGCGTAGGGACTTTCGGACGTGACGGATTCATGATCGCGCGAACACATGTGTTAATAGATCCGTGCTTGAGACCGCGTTTATTAGTTTGGAAGTGCTAAGACACCGGTGTGTTTTCATGTTGGTGAGATCGCTGACGTAATTGTGCGTGGACGAAGCTCAAGCGCTTTTATGTTAACGTGTTTTTCGCGTCTGCTAAATTGTACGTTACCTCGCCTTGATAAATTCGATTTTAATTTATCGAGTGGCCATTCGCATATTCGGATGTGTTTTTGGATGATCGCGTGAACCGTGACTCTAATGCTTAATTTTCAGTGTATGGTTCAGGTACTAGAAGAGAGTCCTCCATATCACTAGAGTTCCCGCCGTCATGGAAGGTGTTGTCTAGTGAATACGAGCGTCATTTTTTGGTTGGTCCCACTGAAGCCAGGAGGCTAGTCTGCTATGACCGAGGGTGACGACTTCCGGATGGGACCGATTCATGATTGCGCAAGCGGTGGGTTGAGACCGTGTTTGTTAATTTATAGGTGCTAAAACGTTCACTTAGTTACCGAAGTGTTTTAATGGTGGCAAGATCGCGTGCGTAAATACAGGGTGTTTGGTTCATGGTTAAGAACCTCTCGAAAGATGATTGACTGTCATAGTTGGAGAAAAAAATCGTTCTACACATACCTTCAAATCTCAACCGTTACTAAGTTATTGAATTTTTTGTGTTAAAAACGTAGTTGCCTTAAAATAGCTCTAACTCAAAAAACATACTTTGTATTTCAAATCTTTTGGATCCATTGGATAGGTGAGAAAAATTTCCATTGAAAAATGTCCTCAAATGTTTCAGCTAATGAAGTTAAGTAACCTTTTCACAGTAATTTATTTAAAATTTAACAATTTTGATCGATTTTTCGTTCATTTCGCGAAAATCCTAATAGTTAACATCACCATTTTAATAATTCAAATTTTTGGTCTTGAAGAGTTGTATAATTTGTTCTTTGACATGATACACTTGTCTTGTTTTCATGTGTTTGGGTTATTGAACTTGGATATTTTTATCTCATATTCACTAATACTAGCTCTTATTGAAAAAGTATGGCACTTATTGTACCTTTTCTTATTTTTATTCGAAAGCCAGGAAAATTTTGCAGAGAAAAATGTATTAATACCTTTCAGTTAAGTGAATTTAGTATTCTTTTAGAAGTTAATTAGTTTAAAGTTAATGTTATTATTAGCATTTTCGTTATTTTCTTAAGATAGTAAATAATAAACTTCACCATTATTATCATGCAATTAATGCATCTCAGCAAGTTATACAATTCTCCCTTTGACTCCATTCAATTATCTCTTTTAGTTTCGAAGCAAAATCATTTTGATCTTTTCGTTTCATATGTAAAAACAACGATTACGTACCCACTACATTTGTGATGAGGTCATGCTGTGTTGACTATTAAATTGCAGCGAAATGAAAAGCGATAGGGATAAAGTGTCAAATAACAAGTTTTAGAGAATATTAAGGGGCACAAAATGAACAATAGTGACGATAAATCTAGTTGATTAACAGTTATGTGCCCAACAAAAAAACACCTTTAACAGGCCAACGTGGGTACCCGGGTACCCACAATTTGAAATGCTCATAACTATGGCCTCCTTTAACCGATTTGGATACTTTTAGATGTTTTGGATTCAGAAACGTCGTCGTTTTTGATTCTGTAAAGTTGAACCGGATGAATGGATCTGGTTCTTGGTAATCCGGATTTTTCGGAGTAATGTTCCAGTACTAGGGTATGATTTGTAAATTTTAATAACGTCCTAGCAATATGAGTATCAAAACTCTTCAAATTGTCTCGGAAGTCTGTTATTTGTTGTTACGGGACCCTATGGCAGTTTAAAAAATGGAATTGGAATGGAATGGCCACTCACGGCCCCACGGGAACCTGCTCCAGAATGTCCGTTCCGGGGTCAAACCACCAAATGGTTAAAAAACCACGAGATATAGCCTACTGATGCAATTCCAAGAATTTTGATACCTATATTGCTAGTATTCCATTAAAAGTCACAAATAGTATCCTAGCACTGGAACATGTTTCCGGAAATCCGGACTTCCGGGAACCGAATGAAGTAACCCGATTCATTTTTACCAAGTCTAAAAGTGGATGAGTTCCCGAATCCAAAACACCAAAAAGTTTCAAAATCGGTTGGAAATTACCGTAGTTATTAGTATTTCACTTTTGTGGGTACCCGGGTACCCACGTCGCACAGTGGCGGGTCTTCAAACAAAAGACGGACAAAACCTCGAATATTACCTAATTTGGCTGAAAATCTCAATTTAAGCTAATTTTGAGGTGCTGAGCTTATTTTTGATATCAATAGTCGTATAATATTAAATGCATTTTTCCATACAGTGTCATTGAACCTTTCTTATAACTATGATCCCGTTTTCATGATAGATTTTCCGTTACTGTTCACCAATGTCAGCAATACCATAAAAAATGAAGATCATTACTTTTAATCCATTGTATAACGCGTTGGTTTACTGTAGATTGTCTAAATATTTTAGACAAAACACCATGCGCCTCCATATCAGCAACAAAGCTTCAAAATCTCCTTAAACCTTTTTGCGCACCTAGGCGCAGAACGAGACCATGATATTCGAAAAGTAGAGGTTATTTCCCATAGAATGTATATTATGTGACCGTTCCGAAATGATTCCGAAATTTGTACAGTATATATTAGTGAAGAAAGTATTTTTGATCTGGCCACCTCAAAAATATTTAAACGAAAAAGTCATAGTTCCAAGCAAATTTACCAAATGTATTTTATTCACTATCCAAGTTCTTTCGTTCCTCTACACAATGAAATAAGTTTTGCTAAAATCGGACCAAAATCAAAAGAGCAACATGCATTTGAAGTGAACAGATCAATGGTGGTTTCGGAAATGAAAATCATTAAAAAGTCCGGACTTTGCTACCTTTAAACTCATGTTAAAAATCGTGTTCTTATCCAATGATCATAAAATTTTGAATATACGTCATTCAATACATGAGAAATTAAGGAAAAATATAAAATATCAATATTTCAAATATAAATTTTTGAGGTTTTGGCCAGCCTCCAGCCACTGTGCGTCGGCCTGTTACGTAGTAAAAAAATTCAGGAGCCCCTCCTCATCCCCCCCCCCCTTACTATATCAATAATATTATTAACCCAAAAGCTTGACTTAGTGAAGTTCTAAGATGTCGCAAAGTTTCGATTTTCAGCTATGGATAAAACATGGGAATTTCATTAATTGAAACCTAAAAAGGTACCCGGGTACCGCGTCGGATACACAACGGTTAATAATTAGAATAATTACAAAACTCTCCAAAAAATGCAAATTTTGAGTTATTTTACTAGTAAAAAGTCATTTAGTACACTTAACTAAAAGATATCTGTACATACATCGAAAGGAAATTTTCTCAGCTTTCCAACGAAGCTCTGGTAATGGCGATGTAAAGCATATTTTTTAGATTAGAGTCTTTTAAGAACTTGCAAGTCAATTACAGGAAAAGTTTAGAAGTGAAATTACAAGAAAACGAGAAGAGATAGGAATATCATGTTCAAGAACTAATTATAAATCGTCCTCAAACCCATCTTTTGGATAATAGATATTGCTATAATCATAATTCATTATTTTGAGAAAATTAACAAAAACCTCATCAAAAACACCAACTTTGAGCTACTTTACAACTAAAAGGTAATTAAAACTAATTAACTGAAAGATATGAGAACAGAATTCAATAGAAAATTTTCTCATCTTTCCAATGGAACTAAAATATTTAAAATACGAGGTATACTTTTTGAGTTAGAGGTATTTTAAAAAAATAAGTTTTTACACAAAAAGTTCAACAACTCTGTAACGGTTGAGATTTGATGGTATGTGTAGAACGATTTTTTTCTCCAAATATGACAGTCAATCACCCCTCGAGAGATTCTTAATCATGAACCAAACACTATGTATGTGTTGCAAGTACATGTTCGCGTTTGTGGCCAGAATTGTGTTATCGCGAAAGCCCCGAGCGTTTGAATGTTTTGAATGAGATATATTTCGAGTGTATATGAAAGAATTTGTTTTAGTGAGTCTAAGTATGAATTTAATTTAAGAAATAGTAATAAAAGGAACAATAACATTCAGTATAAAGAAAAAAAGATGCAAAGAGGTAAAGTAGAAGCGTAGGGGGACCCGTGGCTATTAAGATCGTGGAGGTAATTCAGACACCCTCGATTTCGCAGAAAATCGTAAGACTTTCTGACTGTCGTACACATTAATGGATGTGCCATTCTGAAACATTAATTGGGACAGATGAATCTCGTTCTCCGGTTTTTTTTAGAAAGATACGTGTTTCATTTTTTTGTCATCCACATAACAAAAACCATTTTAATGGCAAAACTGTGATTGGAGTAACAAATGAAAGTGAAACAAATAACAGGTAAGAATTTTGGAAATTTTATGAAATGATTTTTGTTTGTCGAAACACGGATATTTTCGGGACGATCACCACTTTTGTACGAACATACGGAGCTATTCGGACCCCCTATTCCATCATCCACTGTTCAGCGACTTGTGGCTGCGCACATGATTGTACACGCCACAGCAAAGAAAATACATTGTGCGCCAATCGACTACTATGACTACCCAGATTATTTTTTTTATCACGATTCATTATATATTCGTTTCTTAAGGAGTTTCATAGGTAAACATAACTCCTTTGCAAAAAAATTACAAATTGACTGTCTGAATTCCCCCATAGAGAGCTCCGAATTACCTCTAAACTGTAAAAGGATGGAAAACCATAGAGTCTTGCAAATCGTTGCCTAGCGTTGCCATGAAGTGATGCGAATAAATTTAAAGGCTCCAAAATGTAGCTGATGTTTCAAACTAACCTTTGACCGATAATTTTTTTCACATTTATCGGTGAACTAATCGTACCTTATTCTATTCAATAAGATCTTCTCGATTGAGTCAAGTCAACTACGTGAATTGAACATTGGAAAAAGTGACCAACGAATCCTAGGAAGGATTACCAACTATTCTATCATATACGTCAGTTCTGCAACTATTCCCTAACCCAGCTGTTACAAATACTAAGACGAACACATACACATAGACATACGATGAGCACATAATAATTGTACACAAGTACTAAAAACTACAATTAAAGGGCGAACACGAAAATATTGCGACACATTCAACAGGGCATAACTTTTATACCATTGGGTAAAAATCAACCAAATTTTGCACACTTTCTCATTGATGTGTATTGTTTACATGTTGTCAAACTCGAAGTCGTGTTTTTCGATTCAACGAAAATGGAGGTGAACCAACGCGAGTCGAGAGAACAAATTCTTTCCAAACACCTGGAATTTCCTGACCTGTCGCACCGGCAGTTGGGAAAAATGTTGAACATTCAACCGTCTCCAGAGTGTTGAAGCGGTTCCAGGAGCGGTTGACGTTGGACCACGGAAAAGGAGCTGGAAGAAAACCGGGATCGGAGAACAAAAAGACGGAGGGAAAGGTGAAGCGGATGATTAAAGCAAATCCCAACGTCTCAAGCCGGGATTTGGCGAAAAAGATCGGCATGTCGCAGAGCTACGTCCAGAATGCAAAGAAGAGAGCTGGACTACATACATACAAGGTACAGAACTTCCCAAACCGCGATGCGCCCGGTGGAGCAGTACTGGGCAATGATGAAGCGGGAACTTCGGAAGAGCGAGAAGACAGTCAAAGACGAGAAGGACATGTTAAGAAAATGGAAAAAACTGAGAAACTGGTACCGGATGGCACTGTAAAGACTTTGATGGACATTGTTCGCCCTTTATTACCCAGCAAACAATGTTGTAGTTATATGGAAATTTCAACCAAGTTATACATGTAAATATACAGTACAACAAGGTCGTATAAAATGCGCAAATATTCTATATACGGTCAAAATTTGAAGCAATATATCTACATTGACATAAAATTGGGTTTCAATATACGATATAAACTGTACATAAATGTGACTGTGGTCGGCACATAGTCTGATTCCTTATGACAAGAAACAGACACCTTTTTATACACCCTTGCGACTCAAAACAGCACTATATACGATTATATTAGGTTTTCGAAAAATAATAATATAAAAGAAAAGTTTAGAATGAGACACATTTTTCGACCACCTCGTTTGTTTTAAGAACGAGAATTATTTTAAAATTTTTGCATCCTAAAACGTTTCTAGAATTTTTTGTTTTCTACAAATGATTTCACTCGGTCTCGAACCCTGAAGCATAAACTTACGTGCACCATTTGATAGATGTGATTAGTTCGGGCCAAACTAGTTTACTTTTGAGAAAACGCTTATTATTATACCACTCTGATATACGACTTTATCTATGCGACCGTAAGATAACTAACTCGCCTATCATAACATACTTTGAATGGTATCCGAAATGTGTTTTAATCATTTGATATACTAAAATATCTTCCTTGTACTGATGAAAATGTACGTATATGTCAATATGTACGTATAATAATCACACAAAAGTCAAATTTGTATAAATTCTTCAAGGTCTTCCGATCATTTGCCATATTATAGTGAAGAAGCTAAAACATCGCCAGAAACATCGGGGATGATACGTTATATTTTAAATATATTGGAATTAGATAAATAAATTATAAACTTTTACTTCGCTCCTACGCAACGTATATACAAGTTGGCGTAAAAAACCCAGGGCATCAAATCATCAAAAAACCAAAAGAAGATCTGAAGCAATCATATTAACTTTTTCAAAATTTACTTTACTTTTATATTTTTTTTGTTTTGTTAACATAAGCACTTGCTACACTCTTGAAATTAATTTTAGCTGTGTATAAACAACATATATAAAGTCTCATAATTTTAACTATAAACTAAAATTAATTAATATTTCCCTACTTCTATGTTCCTATTTATGGCATGATGCAACCATGTTGGTATGGGAACGAATTGCTGGTAATATCAACATATAACTGAGACCCACTTTTTTACAAAGCATCGATCTATTTATTTTTTTGAAAACTGAAAACGGAATTGATATTTTATTTTGGGAATTGAATTGAAGTCGGTACCAAACCAACATTTCATTCGAAACTAGACCCACCACCCCTTTCCCGATCAGAACGAAATAACAAGATTATAACAAAACACAATTTTTGTAACATATTGTGTTCCAAATTAGGTCTCGTTAGTAGTTAAAATAACAGAATTTTATAACAAGTAACAATGAGAGATATAGTTTTGAAATATTTCTGTTATGTGTTTCTGATTGGGTTGCTTTACGATTCTTGGCGTACAATACTTGGATTAATTTGGCTATTAACTACATACATTTTTGTGGTCGTAATTGTGTCATATTACTGCACTAATAACGATCATTTATATAAATTAAAAAAACTTAGTTTGCACTCGTATACGAAAATCGTGAAGGAGTCATCACAACGCACTAATTAAGGTAAATTTTGAATAATGCGTATACATACGATGAAAATTACACAATTCCGATAAAAATTGTATGCTTATACGATTATTGTTGGACATCCTTATATGACACCCAGTTAGCTGGGTACTACACTAACACTAATCGTCTTCTACTTTTTACATTTTATTAATTAATTAGCCTGTGTACGATGACGAAGTCGATCGATAAATCGACACTGCGAGTCGTGTCCACCAAGACAACCATTAAGCTGTGGAACAAAATTTTGCATAACATGGCCCACAGTAAAAGTCAATCCGCATCAACCTCTAGCCAGTCGGTCACACCAGCACCAGCACGGCTAGAGGTTGATCGTTAGTTGGGGCTGTTGCAGCGTATGAAAAAAAACACAAAATATAAAAAGGCCCATAAGCCCTCTCGGACTTTTCGATGCACAAATTGTTTCAATCTTCCGTAGTGTTCAGTTTTACAAAAATGTTGTGCTTGCCCTTCATACATTTTTAATAAATTCCTTTGGATTCTGCGTATGCTGCTTGTTAGTACACACGTCGATTTGCAGCGATGCCCTTCTTCAGAGATGCATTATTGTTTATGCTCGGTTGCTCTATTCAGGTTCTTTTCTTCTTCTGTGATTTCCATTTTTTGTTTTATACTACTGCCTATGATTTCCGTAAGAAGGCAAAATACATCAACAGAAACGTCGGATAAATAGACATCTTCTGTTTTATTATACCAGATAACCGCCGAACAAAATAACTACATTTGAAAGAACAAAACTTCGAAGGACAAAAAGTCGAATAAACGCAAGAACGGAGCCAAAATTATAATTGTTTTATATTATTGAAAAAGTGCATTTTAAAGAACGATACACCAAATATTAACAGAAATAGCGTAACTATTTTTTTATATATGGAACTCGAACCACCCGCACGCCATTGACAAGGCCAGGAATTTTATCAATACCACATTTAGCACATGTTGAAGCTAATTTAGTTTAATAATACATATGAGCTACACATTTTCTCTTTCAACAAGCGCTTCACCTCTCGCAAACGTGGACGAATTACCCAAATAAAATAAGACCATTTTTAAACGAACCACACACGCGAAAAAAGGGTTTTAAATTTATATTTTTGTAAGATATGAAATAAGCAATCTAAGTAACTTGAAACATATCTGCGAAAAAAAAATTCATAAAAAAATTATTTCATCCTGTTGATTAGTGCATGTAATTACACATTAAGTCGCTCAAAATTTAGATTTTTAAACTTAAGGCAAATGTAGTTTGCATATCAAGTAACTCACTAAGGAATTTAATGTTCCAAAATTAGTCAAACACATCTTATTTGATCCGTAAGAAGTGAATAATCATTTCTGAAGCACCACAACGAGATAAGATATAACCAAAAGAGGAATTCAGCGTGCAAAAATTTATTCAAAAATGTTTTTGACCCCTCACAACAAAACAGTTATTTTTGAGCCACCCTAATGTATAAGGAAGGTTTTTTTAATAAGTGTTAATATCAAAAACGATTTAGCGCATAAACATTCATATACAAAAATTCATATACAAAAATTTAAAGAACGATTTCGATAAAATTAACATTTTTGAGACACCCTAATGAATAGTAATTTTTTAAGCATGTTTTAATATTAAAAACGAGTTCAGCGTACCAAAATTACATAAAACCGTCCTGTTTGGACCGATACGGCAATGTTTTGACTTTAGTTCACCTTTTGTTCTAAGTGGTGTCACTGTGAGTCGGGCCTAAACTAGTTCATAGAGCTCCCAATTTTTTTTGAGTACACCGAGCAAACGAGTTGATCACAGGTTCACTTGCAAGAGACCGCCGCACAGTGATTCAGATGTGTGAATAGCTGGTCAAAAGTAATTATCTCGCGAGTTTTGCAGTTTGAGAAAGTTTCAAAACAAGATAGTTCCCTGCTCTTCGTTTCACATATTAATGATAGATCCACCTATTAGTGAGATACGAAATTTATTTTATTTCTACAGTTGTATATTCAAGATCGGTATCCTCGGCAAACTTTTAGAAAATTATCATTACAAAAAACTTTTTTGATGATACTAGGCATCAGGGTGGCCACCGTCGTTCAAAAATTGAATCAAGGAATAACAAAAAACATCGGCAAAATTTGAGTGATATTGAACCATATTATCACGTGACTCAAGCGAATGAAGTTTTATATACGAAATACATGTATTTTTTCATATGTTTCAAATGAAAATTCATCATAACTCTCCGAGCTCTCGATCGAAGCAGTTCGTTTTCTGGTGCTGTGCATAAAGTGAACAAGAATAAATTGTCAGTGAAGGTCAACCATTGTTCGAGGCAGTCTTTGTTCGCCGGTGCCCAGGCTGGTGAAGTGAATACCAGAATAGCCGGAATCGCCGCTATATAAGCTAAGTATTTTTTTTTTCTTTCATTTCCCTTTCCCCGATCGGTCTCTACTTCTGCCCTTTCCCCTGAATATAAGTTTCATCTCTCGTTTACACCACGTGTTATCCTCGTGCCTAAATGGCCGAGGGCGAAGTAACATTGGATGGGAATGATATTCCCATGGATATACCGGATAAACCCGAAATTACTCCCTCCCCTGATTCCCCCAGTCCTCCCCGTATTAAAACATACCCAGCCAGTTCGACTGGACCCTGGGTGGTGTATTTCCGGCCCAACACGAAATCGCCCAATATTCTAGAAGTCTCACGGGAGCTGACTGCCAACTACCCGTCCGTGGCTCAGATAACACGTGTTCGAGCTAATAAGATACGCGTTATAGTAAATGACCTCGACCAGGCAAACCAGATTGCTCGCAGCGAGCGTTTTACGAGGCAATTCAAGGTGTATGTGCCTTGTAGAGTTGTGGAGATCGATGGGGTCGTCGCCGAACCGGGTCTAAAGTGCGAAGACCTGTTGAAGTACGGGGTTGGCTGCTTTAAGGACCCTTCACTTCAAAAGGTGAAAATTCTGGAATGCAAGCAATTGTATTCCGCAAAAACTGAAGATGATAAGACAACTTATTCTCCGTCAGACTCGATTCGGGTGACTTTCTCCGGATCTGCTCTTCCCAACTATGTCCTCCTGGATAAGGTTCGCCTACCTGTTCGCCTATTTGTACCGCGGGTAATGAACTGCAGCAATTGCAAGCAACTGGGCCACACAGCCACTTATTGTGGCAATAAAAAACGGTGCGGCAAATGCGAGGGAGAGCATGAGGATGACGCTTGCGGTGGAGAAACTGAGAAGTGTATTTACTGCGGGGGTCCTCCGCATGCTCTTAAGTCATGCCCGGCGTACAAGCAGCGTGGGGATAAAATTAAGCGCTCCCTAAAGGATCGCTCGAGGCACTCTTATGCAGAAATGCTAAAGAATGCTTCGCCATCTGTCCCTTCCGAAAATTCCTTTGCTCTTTTGGCTGGCGTTGAGCAAGAATCTGACGACCCACAAGAGGGAACATCATTGGTTAACCCAGGGGAATCCAGGAAGAGGAGAAATCTAGCCTCCCCTACATTGCCTCGTAAGGGTGCCAAGGTGTCGTCCACTCAGAGTGCGCCAACCGCAATCAATAAATCCAACGGAAGTGATGCACAAAAGCCGAAGCAATTTGCTCCAGGACTTGGAAATATTAATTCTAACAAGGAGTACCCACCACTTCCAGGGACACCAAAAACCCCAAGTGTCCCCTTTTTTCAAACAGATACTCAGTCCAGTAGCGGACTAATGAAATTTTCTGACATAGTGGACTTAATTTTCACAGCTTTCAATGTTACTGATCCTCTTAAAAGCCTTCTGATACGTTTTCTCCCTATAGTGCAAACATTTTTGAAGCAGTTGACTACTAAATGGCCCCTCCTTGCAGCGATCGTATCCTTCGATGGCTAAGTCATCGAACGAGGTCACCGATTCGATCACTGTTCTACAGTGGAACAGCAGAAGTATCCTCCCGAAAATCGATTCCTTTAAATTTTTACTAAATAGTTTAAAATGTGATGCTTTCGCATTATGTGAAACTTGGTTAACTTCCGATATAAATCTCAACTTCCACGACTTTAATATAATTCGTCTGGATCGAGAAAACCCCTATGGAGGAGTACTTTTGGGGATCAAAAAGTGCTATTCTTTCAACCGAATTAACCTCCCTTCGACACCAGGCATTGAAATTGTCGCTTGTCAAGTTTTAATCAAAGGTAAAGACCTTTGCATTGCTTCCATCTACATTCCTCCTAGAGCCTCGGTAGGGCACCGAACGCTTTGTAATATCACGGAATCCTTACCAGCACCGCGGCTAGTTCTGGGAGACTTTAACTCGCACGGTACGGTATGGGGCTGTCTTCATGATGATAATAGATCAACATTAATCCAAGATCTTTGCGATAATTTCAACATGACCATCTTAAACACGGGAGAAATGACGCGGATTCCTACACCACCAGCACGCGCAAGCGCGTTGGATTTATCTCTATGCTCGACTTCGCTACAGTTAGATTGCATGTGGAAGGTGATCCCTGATCCCCACGGTAGCGACCATTTGCCTATCGTGATTTCAATTGCTAACGGTTCAAGACCATCGGAAACAATCAATGTATCGTATGACCTCACACGGAACATTGATTGGAAGAGTTACGCGACCGCGATATCCGTTAAAATCGAATCCACTCAAGAACTTCCTCCGGAGGAAGAGTACAGGTTTTTGGCTGGCTTGATTCTCGACAGTGCGAATCAAGCTCAGACTAAACCAGTACCCAGCGCGAATACCCATGGACGGTCTCCCACCTTGTGGTGGGATAAAGAGTGCTCAGAGCTGTACGCGGAAAAGTCCACTGCATATAAAGCCTTCCGGGAAGACGGGTTACCCGCTAGCTATCTACAGTACGCGTCGTTAGAAAGGCGAATGAAGAGTCTAATGAAAGCCAAAAAACGTAGTTATTGGCGCCGGTTCGTCGACGGGTTAACGAGAGAAACAGCGATGAGCACTCTTTGGGGTACGGCTCGACGTATGCGTAACCGTAATAGTACCAACGAGAATGTGGAATATTCAAACCGTTGGATATTCGCTTTCGCCAAGAAGATCTGTCCGGACTCTGTCCCGGTACAGAAAACGTACCGCGCCGCGTCTCCTCACGATACCGCGAACGAAACACCGTTTTCGATGGTGGAGTTCTCACTTGCTCTCTTATCATGCAACAATAACGCCCCAGGGTTAGACAGAATCAAATTCAACTTGCTGAAGAATCTACCTGACACTGCAAAAAGGCGCTTGTTGAATTTATTTAACAAGTTTCTTGAGGGTAACATTGTCCCTCATGACTGGAGGCAAGTGAAGGTCATCGCCATCCAAAAACCAGGAAAACCAGCCTCCGACCACAACTCATATCGGCCGATTGCAATGCTGTCCTGTATTCGGAAGTTGTTCGAGAAAATGATCTTGTTTCGCCTCGACAATTGGGTTGAAGCAAATGGCTTACTGTCAGATACACAATTTGGCTTCCGCAAAGGCAAAGGGACGAACGATTGCCTTGCGTTGCTTTCTACAGAAATCCAAATGGCCTATGCTAACAAAGAGCAGATGGCATCAGTCTTCTTGGATATTAAGGGGGCTTTTGACTCAGTTTCTGTCAACATTCTGTCAGAGAAGCTGCACCAGCATGGTCTTTCGCCAATTTTAAATAACTTTTTGCTAAACCTGTTGTCTGAAAAGCACATGCACTTTTCGCATGGCGATTTAACAACATCGCGATTTAGCTACATGGGTCTTCCCCAGGGCTCATGTCTAAGTCCCCTGCTCTACAATTTCTACGTGAATGACATTGACGATTGTCTTGCCAATTCATGCACGCTAAGGCAACTTGCAGACGACGGGGTGGTCTCTGTTACAGGGCCCAAAGCTGCCGACTTGCAAGGACCATTACAAAATACCTTGGACAATTTGTCTGCTTGGGCTCTTCAGCTGGGTATTGAGTTCTCCACGGAGAAAACTGAGTTGGTTGTTTTTTCTAGGAAGCGTGAGCCGGCGCAACTCCAGCTTCTATTAATGGGTGCAACGATCAACCAGGTTTTCACATTTAAATATCTCGGGGTCTGGTTCGACTCTAAAGGTACCTGGGGATGTCACATTAGGTATCTGAAACAGAAATGCCAACAAAGGATCAATTTTCTCCGAACAATAACTGGAACATGGTGGGGTGCTCACCCAGGAGACCTGATCAGGTTATACCAAACAACGATATTGTCGGTGATGGAGTACGGGTGTTTCTGTTTCCGCTCCGCTGCGACCATACACTTCATCAAACTGGAGAGAATCCAGTATCGTTGCTTGCGCATTGCCTTGGGTTGCATGCACTCGACCCATACGATGAGTCTCGAAGTGCTGGCGGGCGTTCTTCCGCTAAAAAATCGATTTTGGGAACTCTCATATCGATTGCTCATCCGATGCGACATTCTGAACCCGTTGGTGATTGAAAACTTCGAGAGGCTCGTCGAGCTTAATTCTCAAACCCGATTTATGGCCTTGTACTTCGACTACATGGCACAGAGCATTAATCCTTCTTCATATACTCCCAGCCGTGTTCGTTTCCTAGATACTTCTGATTCTACTGTATTCTTCGACACATCCATGAAGGAAGAGATTCGTGGAATCCCGGACCATATACGCCCGCAAGTGATCCCCAATATATTTTATAATAAATTCCGAGAAGTCGACTGTGACAAAATGTTCTACACTGACGGATCAAATCTCGATGGGTCCACTGGCTTCGGTATCTTCAACAATACTATCACCGCTTCATTCAAGCTCAATGATCCCGCTTCAGTTTACGTCGCAGAGTTAGCTGCAATTCAGTACACCCTTGGGATCATCGACACTCTGCCCACAGATCACTACTTCATCATTTCGGACAGCCTCAGCTCCATCGAGGCTCTTCGTGCGATGAAGCCCAAAAAGCAATTCCCATATTTCCTGGGGAAGATACGGGAGTCCTTGTGTACGTTATCTGAAAAATCTTATCAAATTACCTTTGTTTGGGTCCCCTCTCATTGCTCTATCCCAGGCAATGAAAAGGCCGACTCATTAGCAAAGGTGGGCGCATTAAATGGTGACATATACGAAAGACCAATCTGCTTCAACGAATTTTTTAGTATTTGTCGTCAGAGGACACTCAACAGTTGGCAAACCTCGTGGAGCAATGGTGAACTTGGACGATGGCTACATTCCATTATCCCAAAGGTATCAACGAAGCCTTGGTTCAGGGGGATGGATGTGGGTCGGGATTTTATTCGTGTAATGTCCCGACTTATGTCCAACCACTACACCTTAGATGCGCATTTGCGGCGTATTGGGCTTGCGGAGAGTAGTCTGTGCGCTTGTGACGAGGGCTATCGCGACATCGAACACGTTGTCTGGGTATGCGCCGGGTATTTGGACGCCAGGTCTCAGTTAAAGAATTCCCTTCGGGCCCGAGGTAGACCACCCAATGTCCCAGTCCGAGATATACTGGCAAATCGTGATTTCCCCTATATGTCCCTTATTTATACTTTCATAAAAACGACAAATATCCCAATTTAGCCCCTCTTTTTTTATTTCTCGTTTTAGAAGCTTTCTCTTGCCTTGTGGTACCGATCAGCTCCAGACTGCAACTATGTAACCGCCGTCGCACTTACCACTACGGAAACTGAAGCGAGAGCGACTCAAGGTCCGATGACTTTTGAAGGATTCCCCGCGGGTCCGAAGAATACCATCCGCCAATCCGACCTACTAGACTGAGGCGGTAATCTTTCGCTGATCTCCCGTTTGAGCGAAAGTTGCAAGTTTTGCTCATCTCTCCCGGTCACCATCTACGCTTTCTCTCCCCTGTCCTTGATGCAACTGCTTCTACAGCCCCCCTCTGAATATCTTGACCAAGCATAAGTCTCCGCAAAAAAAGTTCAAATTTGTATTCTGTATTCCTAGTTTTAAGATAGTTGTAATTTTACCTCTTTGTTAAAACTATTGTCCCCCATCTTGTAAATAGAATTGTATCCCTAGTCTTAAAACACCTGCGAATTTTCTCATAAATATTTGTTCCCCCTTTTGTGTACCAAACTATATTGTTAGTTTTAAGATAACTGTAAATATTTCCTAAAAATTATTACTATTGAATTCCTTGTTTTAAAAATTTTTCATAAAAAAAATCTTTCGCCCCCTCTCTTGTATATAGAATCTTATTTCTAGTCTTAAGATAGCTGTAAAATTTTTCTTTTTTAAAAAAATATTTCAACATTGTAACCTCCTAGTTTTAAAATATACAAAATGTAAAAACAAAAGAATTTGGCACCGCCAAGCTAACGCATTTGTGCCTATCAAATAAACGAAATGAATAAAAAAAAAAAAAAATGAAAATTCATAACTGTTTTTCAAAGTGATCGAAAATTTTTGAAATTTGTTGGAACACGCACACATGATGCAATGTTTTAAAACATCAAATTGCATCACTGAAAAAACGCTGTAGAAAATAACTCATTGTGTATTTTCTCTTAAAAATTTGAGCAGAAATAGATTACAGTGTATTCTTTAAATAGTATTTTTATGGCTGTCAGTTTTTTCAAAAATTTAGAAAAAATGACGTCACCCGTAAGGCAATGTCGCGAATTGGTTTTGCGCAAGCACCTGGAAAATCCTCAACTCTCTCATCGGGACATAGGAAAAGCTCTCGGAATCGTGCTGTCAACGGTGAATTGTGCGATAAATGCTACTGAATATGTGCAAGTCTTCCGTTCGGAGAGCCAAGGACAGGGAGCGACTGAATACGAGCAAAGTGCAGAAGGCTCCAAATCGTGACGAGCGGCAAAATACGGTGAAAAAGTTTCGGGCCCGGAAGCTATACACTCAGATGCTGACGAAGCCTCATTGTATCATCGTGGATGATGCGACTTGCGTCAAGGCTCACTTCCGGGGCTACTGTTCTTTACCGCCTAGCACAAGATCGATGTTCCGAGTTGAAGTAAGGAAGCAGAAACTTTCATAGTTTGCCAATAAATACATGATTTGGCAAGCGATCTGCATTGCCTTAGGGAATGCACAAATAAGATTACCAGATTTGTTTAGAAAATATTTAAAAAAATACCAAAACATGGTTATCCCTGATGGTGCCGGTGGTTGAGTGGTAAGCGTGACCGCCACTGTAGTCACGTCTTCCTTCGGAAGGGAAGTAAAGAGTTGATGGATCGATATCTAGTCCAAATAGTGGAGTCACCTCTCCGGCGTCGGTAAAGAAGATGTAAAATCCAACTATACTTACTAACAAATATCTCCTCCTCCCGTGATACTTGAGGAGTGCGCAGTAGTATATACGACCTCTAGCAAAAGCAAGTATCGGACTAACATTCCTTCCCTTTCTCTGGCCGGCGCCGGTATTGATCAATAAAACACTTTAGGATTACCAGGAGTTACAGATTGAAAGATGTTTTGCTATTCCTAAGCACAATTATCAACTGATTCCCTGTGTGTGTAACTTCAGCTACTCTAGATCGATAAGGAAGTAGCAGCCAGGGGTGGTCGCACAAGCTCAAAAAAATACCAAAACATGGTTGTCCCATCCATTTGGTTCAATGAAAATGTAAATTTTGAGCAGCGTTTTTCTCGATTTGCTGTTTTTCAACATGGGACTCTTATGCTTTTCTGGGTAATATAGAAGAAGCTGCAGCAAGATATTGTACAGAATCTAATGAGTGGAATTAAGCGTAAGTTGCCAGCGTACGGTTATAGTATTGAAGCTAAATGAAAAAAAAATATGTCAAAAGTTTACTAATGGATTATATTTTATTGTCTGAAAGTTTGAAAAGGATCGATCCACTGATGATTTTCTACAGCGTTCTTATCGTGATGCAATTTTATGTGGGACACCCTTTAGGATAGACATTAGAAGGGAGCTAAACAAAAATTATATATCTCTACAACCGGATCGAACGTTTCAAATAGTCTATTAACTTTTCAATCGAGAGGATTGATATCTTATTTCAGAATTTTTTTCACAATCCATCATCGAATTAAGAATGTCAAAGGTAACCAATCTTCTCACGTTGCACCGTTTCTACGCCGGCTCTCGGATTGAATATTTACCGATGACAAATCACGAAAGCAGTCGGTAGTGCACTCCATTCCTGGCCCCTTCTCAGTCAACCTATGGTTCCACAGTTCCGCAGCTAAATTGAAGACATTTCTCAGATTCTTATCCGGCTCGTTATCCTATTTTTCTACGCTGCATCCCGACCGACAATTGCAGCTGTGCAGTATCCGGGAGTGTAATCGAAAATGGATTGCAGAACCAGAAGCCGTTCATTTCAGTGGCCGTGAGCGAGTGGCGGGTTGGTTGGTTGGGTATCGAGTGGAGCTTTCTGCTTTTCCTCTGGTAGCCTCCTCAGTGGTGGTGGCGTTGTTCCGTAGGTACGTTACCCCTTGTGCAAATTCGAAATTTCCGCACTGTAAGTAAGTTAGCGAGTGCGAGAGCGCAGAACGAGACCATTTCCATCTTCGTAGGGTAATTGGATCCCTTTTAATCCGTTGCTTATTCGGTCGGCAAATAAATGTATTGGGCTTGTATCGAAACCAATATCTATGCCTCGAAGGGGTGTTTAAGCAAAACAAAAATAGCCGACGTCGCTTTAACTGATGTGTTAAAATAGATAGGATTACTATAGGAGCTTAGATGGATTAAGGAACAATTACCCTGCCTAGTGATTGCTGTACAAAGCTTTACATTTCACTTTTGAACTGGTGGGCGGAAGAACACAATGAAAATATATACAGACCCAGCCCGACTAACCTTTATAATTCATGCCAGCAACATTACAGTATAATCGGTAAGTGGGTTTTTTTTCTATTTGTTCGACGCCATACAGAGGCAAGCTTTGCTCGTACAACATTTGGCTTTTAGATCAGTTACAGCTCCATATCGAAATTCGATCAATTTAAATTGTTCGTTAACAGCTATGATATTATGCCATCAACAAATCGATTATTTCGATCTGTCTCAGCACTTTAAATTTATTTCACACGACACCGGGTGCCTGAAAATCACAAAGTACTTTAGAAAGAGTTTAGTTTGAATCACTTTAGACCTAGGGACCATCCATAAATGACGTAGCATTTTTTGAGTGATTTTAACACCCCCCCTCCCCCATCGTAGCATTTCGTCACAAACTTCTAAATACCCCCCTGGTAATAACGTAGCTTGACGGTAACTCTACCCCCCCCCCCCTTGACCCCGCAAATTTTTTTAAAAAATGAAAAGCTATGTTAGTTATTCCCCTTTAAAAAAGCTACGTAGCATGACATGACCCCCTACCCCCCTGTCGTCACACATCATCACAAAATACAAAACTCCCCCCTCCCCTATATAATGCTACGTCATTTATGGATGGTCCCCTACCTATTTTCAATCCAGCGCGGTAAAAATGGCTCCATCGCCTCCAGCCTCAATGTATGCATGATTAAGTATGTGTACATATAACCCACAACCTGTCAATTCTAATGTTTTCTTAGTAGCCATATTTCAGGCTAACTTCAGCGAAACTGGCTGGTTTTGCGCTAAGCGGATTATGATTCGGTCCAATAAAACTGTCAAAACTCGTGACTGGCAAACTTTTACTCCCATGCACCCAGAGCTACCATTTATTTATGTATATAGTTGACTCCAGTGATACACCCATAACTCGTCGTGACATTTAAAGTTTGATCCCACTCACTTTGGCGTATCTCGGCTTCCCTCAAGTAATGCTTAATACTGCAGGATAATTTATTTTGTGCTTCACCGGCTGAGCCGATAGTATGTCTACTTCTGCGACCGACCAGACACGGCTGTCTAGCTACTGTGGAATAATATGATAAATGTCTCGGTGGAAAACTTGTCCACCGCGGAAAGAGACAGCCATTTATCTCGGAGATGGTGGTGTCTTCTTGTGGACCAGCGAGATTCTACTGGGTGGACAGTTACTTGCACTATTACTATTTCTTGCTGAAAGGCAGATTATATCTACAGTGAAGTGTCGGTCGGTTTAGCTCGCTCAACGATGATTTGTGTTGAAAGGATAATAATTAGTTGTAAGATGTCGCGCATATCCTGGTTTGGTGATTTGGAGATAATGGGTGTATTTGCAAAATTATAGCACACACGCATAATTGTTCACACTAACTTTTTTCCCTTTTTTATTTCGACTATGTTAGTCACATTTTCTTTTTTTACGTTTTAACGACATTCAATTAGCTAGAGATTACTGGGTAGGGAAAGTTATGAAACTTAGAGCCATAGTACTCAAGTGAGAGCAAGGATGTGAAGTAAACAGATCGGAAAACTAGAAGTGGCAGGGTCATTAGAACAGGCTTAATATCGTGCGGGCTTAATTTTTGCCTTCTGATAATGAGGGTCGAGCTTAGGCAGAATAACTACGAATCACTCGAGTTCACTATCATGTGTCCTTGATAATTTATCAAGGACACATGATAGTGAACTCGAGTGATTCGTAGTTATTCTGCCTAAGCTCGACCCTCATTATCAGAAGGCAAAAATTAAGCCCGCACGATATTAAGCCTGTTCTAATGACCCTGCCACTTCTAGTTTTCCGATCTGTTTACTTCACATCCTTGCTCTCACTTGAGTACTATGGCTCTAAGTTTCATAACTTTCCCTACCCAGTAATCTCTAGCTAATTGAATGTCGTTAAAACGTAAAAAAAGTTCACACTAACTTTACCTACCTAGACTGCCTTTGAACTGTCGAAGAAATGAAGGACTGCTATATAGTTCCAAGAAGAAGCCTCAATGTGAAAAAAAAACACTTATTTGCGAATTTTTTTAGAACTTTGCGTGAAGCGAAATTGATCAAAACTTTGGAGCATTATAGTGTGTCATTTCAATAACTTTTTGTAATTTTTTTATGTAAAAATATCCACGACGAAGCTTTTTGTAGAACGGCTCTGGAAAAAAACATGTTTTGCGGTTTTACCTGCCATTCAAAAACTACTTAACCTATTGGTTTCAAACTTTGCATACACATTTTATGTAAAAAATACCTAACCCCTACTTGAGTTTTTGAAATATTGCTAAAGTTTTGCTTTTTTGTGTTTCGAATTCATCTCGTCAGTAACTAGCACTATCTGGGTGTCTAGTTAGACGATGTATCTAAACTAGTACCCTAATTTGCTCACGGGACATCACTCGGGACATGTGGCTTTAGGCGTTCACATATGTCGTGTGAACTGTTTGGATTTTTTTGTGTCTAACTAGTGCTAATTTGGGTACTAGTTTAGATACATCGTCTAACTAGACACCCAGATGGTGCTAGTTACTGACGAGATGAATTCGAAACACAAAAAAGCAAAACTTAATTTATATTAGGTCTTGTGCCCTTAACGCGCAAAACAGTTTAGTCCAAGTTTATTGCACAAAAAGAAATGCTCCAAACTACCAGATCAAGTTCATCGAAAAGCAAGTGGCCATTGAAAGTGTCCCTGGACTGCTTTTGAGACACGAAAATTCTTTCTCAATTTTGTCCGATAAAAATGGATTTTTATATGAGAAAATGCGAGTTATTCTCTTTAAAACGGTGTATCTCAGGATGCGCTTAGGGTTATGATACCGGTAATACCGGTACCGAAAATCGCGGGAATACCGACCCATTTTTGGTACCGTAATACCGGTACTGAACAAAAGCCAGTACCGGTATTTTTGGTACTATACATTTTTTTATGACAAATATGTAATTCTGTAGGGGGATCTGAAGTTAAAGTTTTATTATCGACATTCTGATTGGTTTCCATTATTCACTGGGTGGCGCGTAATAAGACTATGGTCTAAGTCATGTCTGTATTTGGTTTGCTCTTAAACCTTTATCTATAAAATAACGAACAGCGATTTAGTAGCTAACAATTTTAGACCTGGTAAACTGCTTCAAATGGGGCGATTTGTAATTATTGATGATCGGAAAATTCAGCAAAACTCCATAGTTTACAGGAAAGCAAGGAGCCTTGATATGCATTAGAGAATAGTAGGCATACGACATAAACCAATTTTCAGAAAAGCAAGAAAGGAAATGCGATTAACCTGCACGGATTTACTGACATTCTCGCTTTGATTTACTGCTGTTAATAGGGATTCATACATTTACCATCTGTTGAAGTCGACGAAAGTCGCACCACTTAGCAGTTATTGATTTCAAAGTGGCCTAGATTTCGAAATAAAAAAGGTGCCCTATACGAAAAATATCTTCTGTAATTTAAGTCTTGCCATTCCGAAGCAATTAAAAACAATAAACATGGTTTTGATCAGCACAAATCAATCATCTGAGAATACGATCATCAGTTTGAGTATTTAATTTCAGTTTGAAGCTTTTTTCGAATTTTTAAAAAAAATATTCGAGTACCGGTACTTTACCGGTACTGAGGGCTTCAGTACCGTAGTACCGGTTCTCGACAAAAAGGGTCGGTACTGCGATCCCTAGATGCGCTTAAATTATATTGAGATTTAGTGTTTTTTTATGTAAAAATGCCTGAGGAATACGATGGCATTAAAATTTTCAAAATTAAAATATATGTATTGAGAGGAAAATTAACTTTTAATATTTAACTGAAGAAATCGCATAATTGACAGCACTGCCGCTAAATTATTTTTTCTAGACTCCTTGAACAATTTTCTTCAAATGCCATCTTGCGGTTTTATTCTAGAGTAAATAGAACCGGGGGGAGAGGGGGGGGTAAAATCGTAGAACATTTTGAAATTGTAAAAAATCACCCAGAAAAGTTATTTTGAAAAAAGTGTGTGTATCATAGAAAACTCCACAAATGTGTATTAAAATCAAAAGATAGATACATAGTCTCTTCAGCAAAGTTGCTTCTTATTATATTCCCTTCAACTTTGCTGAATACAGTTTTTTATTATTTTCATAAATGACCAAACAAAAATTTGCCTCTCAGCTTTAGGGCGATTAATCACCAAACTGATACAATAATAAGATGGGGAATATTTTATAGATAAACTTTGCTGAAGAAATTATAGCTCGAAAATCGTTTTTTCGTGGTGAAAACAATTTCGATCATGTTTTTGTCTATTTGGAAACACTGTGGGGTGTTTCAATTGACACAAAAACTTAGGTTTTTTTTTAATATATAGGCCTTAGATGAACAATTCCTTCAAATTTCGCTGAAATCTGTGAATGTAGATTTCAAGTTTTAATTTTCAAATGACATATTTGATCATATGTTTCATTCAAAATTCAGTAGAGATACGAAAAGTTTAAAAAATACAGGTGGGATGTCTCTTCAAAATTTTCGTCATCGCACAACCATATTACGCAGTCCGAAATACCCAAGAATTTCCTTGATTATAGTATATACAAACGTTCAGCATAGAATTTAATTAAATTGGAGTTGATGTAGTTTTCGGATTTTGGTCACATGACTCTCCTTAGTGCAACGTTTCAAAGCAATAGCCCACCATCTTCAGAAGTGTTAGCACAAATACACTGAAACCTCCATTTACGAACTCTTTTTTTACGTAATATTCGATTTACGTAACTTTTTTTACGAACTAAATTCGAAACAACGAACTCTTTTTTTAAGAACTAAATTCGAAATAACGAACTCTTTTTGGAAAGTTACTAATATATGATGGGTATTTTCGGAATGGGCATGACGGATATCGATGTCTTGAGCCATTTTGGAATCCAAGATGGCGACTTCCGGTTTAGATAAGTTCTCTATAACCTCAACAATATGAGTGTTTTCGGAATGGGGTTGACGAGTGCATGACGGAAATCGATGTCTTGAGCCAATTTGGAATCCAAGATGGCGACTTCCGCGTTAGATAAATTCTACCTTCTTGTCCATTTTCAGCATCTACCTGTCAAGCCCGTTCCAAAAATACCCATATTGTTAGGGTTATCGAGAATATTGCTCAGTCGCCATCTTGGATTTCGAAAAGGTTCCAATTGTCCATTTTCAGCATCTACTTGTCAAGCCCGTTTCAAAAATACCCATATTGTTAGGGTTATCGAGAATATTGCTCAACCAACGAATATTAATAAAAATGTGAAGCAAACTTTTTTACGAACTAAATCCCAAATAACGAACACTTTTTTTACGAACTAATTCAATTTACGAACCTCCCGGTTTGGTTCGTAAATGGAGGTTTCAGCGTATTTTGAAATTTTTGTCAGGACTACAAATATTTTCTTTTATAAGTAAAATGTAATGTTAAGTTTGTTTCCGCAAGTGGCTCTGTTCTTCACTAAAATAGAAAACAATTTATAGGAAAACAGAACCTCAAAAATAGGTTTGTCTTCTCAAACCTGCACAAAAACATCGCTCTTTAAATTAGCTTGGACACTAACGAATATTTCAGATTAGTTGAAGATCTTATGACACATCCTAGAAATGGATATGGAAATAGCAGAATAGATGTGAGTTGTGACAGTTGCCATGAACACGATGGTGGTAAGATAGGGGGAGTGGTTTCCTATGTAAGGAATGTAAAACCAACACAAAAAGTAATATATACCGTTCTCACGAAACTATTTTGCTATTAGGGATCAGACTTGCCACAAAAACATTAGAAAAACATTTTCACCTATATATTACATCTCAGTCAAATTTTAATTTCGAACATTTAATCGTTAAATGCGTGCTTGCAAAAGAATGACAATTCTGGCCACGCAACCTTTTATCGTCACCTGTCAACAAATAAAAACGGCCTTCTTTGGCAGCAGAATGGTATTGATGTTAGGTAACACACCATCCGGGGAAATGATCACGTAGGAGAGCAATTTGTTCCGCTCTTCGTCTTTTCGAATGACCAGCTGCAACTGACGGGGGATAATCTAAGTCTTTTGGTTTCCACGGGCTGCGTTTCTTGCCAGTTCCAATATTTCGGCAGCTAAATATTCCATTACGGCCACCAACTAGACCGATGCTCTGGGACCAACACACCTCAGTAAACGGTGGATTTCGAAGACAGGAAACTGGAGATCTGTATGAAACGAGCGAGCGTATGTGTGGTGTAGCTAGCGCGAATGTAACACACGCATGATTCTGCAATCACATACGACCCCCAGTTCTGTACTCGGTTCAGTTTACGTTCGAAGCCAGATGGGCTGTCCATCGAATGAAATCAGTTTACTTCCATCATCAATGAGGTGGAGCTTAGAATGGAAACTGTTCAAGATTTGCGGCTCGGTGCATGAAATTAGCGGTAATCAATCACGAACTGGCTACGAACGGTTGTTTTAAAGTCCTGTTTTTTGTTGTGTTGAGAAACATGAGGAAACTTGATCAGGTTTTCAGTTAAGTCTACGAAAACCTCTAAAAAAATCAATCCTTCAAAAATCATTGAAATGTAGTGTGTGGAGGTATTATGCGTCTTCATGATTTTTTGCAGAATTGTTAATTCACTTTTTCAAAAGTTATAAAAGTTTCTCACAAGTTTCCTATCTCATGCCTCCACGCGCCTTCTGCCGATAATAGCAGAATGAGAGGGTGCGAACAGATCTAACCGAGAAAACATTGCCGTAAAAATGAATAGTTGATCGAAAATTAGCCCCAATACGACTAATCTGACTAGTATCTATGATCACGGGTCAATACGTATAGAAAATTCGCCGCGTCTGTTTTTATGAACCTAATTTCAAGCTCCGTTATTGCTAACAAGCCCGTGCATCAGGTTAACAGTCCTTTATATATCCCTTCAGTGTTCGTTATTATCGCTCGTATACTTGTATTCCACAAACAATCCGATATGGAAAATAAGAAATACTTTCCTTGATTTATAACATCTCGTGCTATTTTTGCCTGTATCATGTGTTATCACACGGTTGTTTTCAAGCCAATAAATATATCGTTGAGAAGAAGTAGCGAATTCTGTCCAAATACTGTTGCAATGAATAGTGATCCGGCCCATTACACAGATAAGATTAGCTTTTCTAGGCAATACTCCCACGGTCGGCTGTGTGGAGTTCAAATTGCTTTTGTTTAGAGAACATAGTATACTCTCGGTAGCCGGCTGCCCAGAATTAAAAAAAAAAAACCAAAAACTAAACAAGATCTTCTCTTTTTCGAGTGATCGTGCACTCGAAGACTAACTAAACAACTACCTAATAAAATATGCTTTACAGGTCGCATCGCTTGCTTAGAGCGAATCCTAGACCTGATTCTCTTCCAAACCACCAACTCCGCGACACCTATGGAAGAGTCTGATGAATCGTCGTCCTTCCGTTAAGTAGGTGGAGCATCAACATTTCCTGTCTACCTTATCCTTTATCCTTCCCCGTGAACGATGGAGATGGGGGCGGCCGGCAATGATGGCTATCATGCTGTTGAGGTTTTAATATGGGTCGGATTGGTATGAATTGGAATTGGTATACTTACCATTTCCTAAGCAACTCTCATTAGATAATCAGCAGTCAAACATGATGAAGTCAGTGTGCAATCCGCCAAAATCATCGTCACAACGCAACGCAACGCAAAGTTATAAAAGTTTAAAGTATCAGAAGAAAAAATAATGGCATAATATAAAAAAATAAAATTAAAAATAATGGCATAATATCATCATATTATAATCATTTTTTTCATACTTTCGAGGTCCTAGGTACCAGTGAAAAATATTAAAGGATTGTATTTAATGAATTTGGAATTTTTAGTGCATTTCTTTTTTGGGATTAACTGTATTACATGTTCACTAGAGTGACAGAAAAAAAATGACCCCCATCGGCCCACCCCTGAGCCGATTCCTAGTCCCACCAGGAGTGTCTGCTCCAAATTTGAGCCAAATCGAACAAGTCTAGCTACCGGACCAACGTGCTTGAAGTTTGTGTGGGATTTTTCGACAATTTACATGGAGAAAACCCTCTTGCACACATTTTCGCCGCTAGGTGGCACTGTATACATCAGATTATCATCAAAAGTGAAACTTAAGAAGATAATTTTATTATCTACAACTTTGTTGAAGACTGCAAAGCGATCCGACTCCAATAGGAAAAGTTATTAAACTTTTAACGAAGTGATGTCTGAGTCAGTTTTGCATGGGGCCTAGCAGTGCATGGTAGTGTATCAGTACTAGGTTCTAACAAACTAAACATTTTTATGGAATAATGGTTAGATTTAGCTGAACAGTATGTTCGGAAGAATTGTAGTACATAATACGAGTAATGTTTTGGTTAGAAAATTGTAGTTCAATCTGTGACCGCATAGATGGCGCCAACACTAACTTTTCAACGAAGAGAGATAGAAATTAAGTGTCTTCTACAAAGTTGTAGAACAAGAATATTGCAGTAATTCTTCCAAACATCTCGATATTCTATCTCTCTCCGTTGAAAAGTTAGTGTTGGCGCCATCTATGCGGTCACAGATTGAACTAAAATTTTCTAACCAAAACATTACTCGTATTATGTACTACAATTCTTCCGAACATACTGTTCAGCTAAATCTAACCATTAATCCACAAAAATTTTAAGTTTGTTAGAACCTAGTACTAATACACTATCATGCACTGCTAGGCCCCATGCAAAACTGACTCAGACATCACTTCGTTAAAAGTTTAATAACTTTTCATATTGGAGTCGGATCGCTTTGCAGTCTTCAACAAAGTTGTTGATAATAAAATTATCTTCTTAAGTTTCACTTTTGATGATAATCTGATGTATACAGTACCACCTAGCGGCGAAAATGTGTGCAAGAGGGTTTTCTCCATGTAAATTGTCGAAAAATCCCATACAAACTTCAAGCACGTTGGTCCGGTAGCTAGACTTGTCCGATTTGCTTCAAATTTGGAGCAAGCACTCCTGGTGGGACTAGGAATCGACTCAGGGGTGGGCCGATTAAGTTTTCAAAAATTCATTATTTTTCTGGGCAGTCTAATGTTCACGCCTCACGAAATCAGTCATAAAACAGTCAACTTTATGGACTAGTACTATAAAGATGGTGCTTAAGGTGGGATTTTTCTTTATTTCGATTGTAAAGGTTTTAACCTTAAGGTCATTTGCCTCGTCGGGTTAGAAAAAACCTTTTATGAAAAATTTCCAACCCTCTGTGCGGGTTCCGGACTCAAACCCAGGTGCGCTGCGGACAAGGCAATTGATTTACCGCTGCTAGTAGCCCACCCCATAAGGTGGGATTGTTTGTGACGCGATTAACATTAACAATAGGTACCAAAGAATAGTAAATATCAGGAATTTTGAATCTTTCTTCAGCTTATTGCCACTTGGTCAAGTCTCCCCAACATTAGTTCTTACGTTCAATGTCGTGCTAATTTTTTAAACAACTATTCCAATATTTCGTTTAATGTAGAACCATTTCATTACTTTATAAGGATTAACATAGCATGTGAAAAAAATTTTTTACTCTAGTAGATATGTCCATACAGAATTTAATAAAAAAGAATTACATCATTTTACGCAAATTCATGAATTACAGGATGTTCCACTCCTAACTCTTAAAATTACCTGATGGGATCGAGACAAGTATAAAAATATTTTTTAAAAGAATTTAAGAACCAAATTGAACACGTTATTGATAATTGTTGAATCTCGCGCTTGGTCAAGTCTCCCCATGTTCCCCTATGCTACTTTTTAACCCATTCATGCCCATGTTGTTTGTGGACAACAACAATTTAAAGCAGCTATAACTTTTGGTTTAGGCAAGAATTGCTCATAAAAACAAGTAACGCTAATAAATGTGAGTATTAATTTTCATTTGAGCACTAAAATTCACAAGTATTAGCTGTAAAACTGAAGTTATTACAATTAGCGTAATTTGATTCCGATCGAGCAGTGCTGCCAGGGAAAGTTTACGTTGACGATGAAAAATGAAATTTTGTTATATCTTCGTTATTTTGCAATATTATTGAAAACTGATAAAACCATATCAATATCAATCAATATCCATTAGGCCGTTTTCGACTGCATTTTCAAACTAATTGGACTATTGTAAAAATTCTAGGAAAACTGTAAGAGGCATTGGAAAGTACAACTTCCGCAGCTTCTAGCACTGCGATTAAATCACCTATCTTTATGGAAAATTTTTTTTCGTGTTTCTTGACCCTACCATTTCCAAGGAAAAATAGTTTTGGATCCCTGTATGTACAAGAAAAAGGTTGGGCATGAAAGAGTTAACCACCTGAAAACAATTGCTTCTGCTAGTAGCAGGTAACGACACAAATCCACAGCTCACTAATATTTCTTTCTCGGTATTGTACAGCCCTTTGAGGAGATGCTCCGTTCACTCTAAACAGCTCAACACGAATGATAATAAAACTATACTGATAATAATAAATTTCAGCCCATTTCGCTCAGAGCCGTCAATGTGGTGCACCAACCAAACACTGAAATAATAGAAAGTTTTAAATATAGGTCCATTACACATTTATGAACCTACATTTAAAACTTTTTATTATTTCAGTGTTTGGTTGGTGCACCACATTGACGGCTCTGGGCGAAATGGGCTGAAATTTTTATTATTTTCGAGAAGTTTTCGATCGATTTTTCAAAACAGTTTTTCGTTATTAATGCGTGCATTCCATAGTCAACAAACGATATAAACGTTCCAAACCTTGCACGACTACTTTTCATCCGAAATTTTGAAAAGGGCCCTGTATTGAAAGGTAAGTCGTTAGTCACGACAGACACTGTCAGATACACTATCAGAGTGAAGTGGAATATACTTTAAGCTATAAATTCAAATGTACTATTTTTGCGGGCTACAATCATTTTTTCAGTATTCAGCCAAAGAAATAAAATTTATTGTCAGAGAAGCAACTAGTTCAGCAACTGAATTTAGAAGTCCAAATGCCGTCTACTGTCGGTACAGAGCGGAGCAAAATTAATTTGTTGTCTCCGTAACAATGAACAATCCTGCCTAGTCAGAGCTCCTAATGTAGTGATGTAGAGTCCTACTCGTTCATAACGTGTATGATGTGAGGACGCATCCAAATAAAAACTTGGAAATGTCGTGTAAGCCACACCCATATGCGATTCGTTGCTAAACGGCGTATTGGATTTATATTAGCACCTCTGGTAGAATCAAACTATGAGTACAGTAAGGATTTTGTCTGTACCCGATTTTATCAGCCTAATGAGTTCGACTACATTTAAATGGAGTATTACGAAATCAAAATTTATTGGAATTTGTATGATCATAAGCTGTTACTTGGATTTCGAAGGGTTCTTTTTGGTTTTATATGGTTCATCCACAAACTACTACAGGTTTAAATGAAGCAGGATTAATTGAGAGTTTTGTAAAAGTGTACGGTAAACATAAAAGAGAATCAAGTTATTATATGATAAAACTGACGGAAGTCTAGATAACCCACATGAAAATACGTACTATATGCGATTGAAGTTGAATAACTGATAGAAACTTTAAACAATTTATATCGAACTTTGGTTGACGTGCTAAGCCAAATTCGAGTAAATCCTTTGCTGAGCATATTTTTGAGATTTTTTTTACTAAATAATAGGAAATGGTTACGAGGTTATACCTCGGAACTACACATTAATATTTGGTAAACTTCGGTTTATTAAAAAGAAAGAAAAATAAATGTCAATATACTTTCTTCTGTAAATTGTAGCCTGCACTAATTTCAATCGATTAACATATAAACATACGTATATCATCGCTTTGAATTCAAAGTTATAGGCTGAAGGCGCTTCCATAATTTTCGCTTGATAATGCGATAAAAACTACAACAAACGTGTGGGCTCATGCGGGGTCGCGGAAAGTCAAACCGTGTACACTTTCAATCGGTTGTTCAACATCCGTGCGTGTCGATGTTAGGCGTGGAATAATTCAGTTACAAAAAGCAGGCCATTTTGTTCTCGGCGGCATTGTGTTAGCGACTGAAAGTAGAATATGTAGATTTCGACCAAGAAGAAGGTCCAAAACATCTCTTTATTTCATTTTGTTAAAAACCGTTGTTCAAAAAATATAATGAAAATAGTAACTTTTCATTTCGGAACAAATCACGAACAACCTGTGTTCTATGACAATTTCATTGCTGGTTGGTTAGTTAAAATCGGTCAGTTAGGTCACCCGTAGTAATTTCATTAACTAACCGGGGTAAAAACTTCATATATTAATGTTATAATCAAAATTTCCTTGAAAAAAAATTTACAAAGCTATTTTAGATTTCATAATAATATCTGGTGCTTATGAGACATCTAAACTTCCAGACCAAGGTATTAGTACAACGGTATGCCAACAATGAATATTAGATGACCCTAACAAAAGCTATGACAAAAAACACAACCGGGGACATTCCACTACCTCGTACTTTAATACGAGTAAAATTCCTCGACTTTGTGACTTTGTCTTTCCGACCACTGCAGCTACACGGGGGCAGAAATTCATAATTTCCATGGAATCCCCTGTTGAACATTCCTCGTTCCGAAAGATCCGATACTTACCGTTTTTTGTATCCGTCCGGTGTTTCGCGGAGTATCCCTTGCCAGTTGTCAGAAGTAAGCAGCCGCCGGGCAAGAATAATCTTTTCAGTCAACCGACTTGCCCTCGAAGCAATCCGACATGATGCTGCTTTTTACATAGCTTCCCTCCACCAGCCACTTCAAAGCTCCTCACCGGTTCTGATGTTCAACCGCTCACTCTCGCTCTCTGTCTCCACCTATAAGCCAAAAACAAAGCATAGAAAGAAAAGGAAACCATCAAAACTGTGCTTCGCTAAAAAGGTGGATCGTCTTATGAAAAACCAAGTACCAAGTACAATGTAAAGTAGAGTGATTTATTGTACGATAGTTCTGGGAAGGGGAGGAATGGGGGTATCTTTCCACCAGCAACGGCGCGTGTGGCTTTCTCGTTTCAGCAGAACACGAGCAGCGAGCAGAAAGCTAACGGAATCTTCCACGTGTGTGGAACATCAGTCGGCTAACAATATGTTTACTATCGCATTACCGCAGCATAACGAAAGAAAAACGACGATGTAAAAAGCTTAACTCTCAACTGAAACCATCGAGAAATGCTGTACCTTTTTTTTATTTCGGTGGAAAATATACCCTCCAGCTCTGTAGCAGATACATAAACGCTGGCAAATAAAGAACTGGATAAAGTGCTATTCATTTTCGTTTATGAAGAAATTGTTCCGATGTGAAAAAAACATCTTTTAAATTGTTCAAACGGACAAACGTAGACAATATCTGTGTTAAAGTATGAAATCATCGCAAGTCACTGGCACTGAGTATGAACCCTTCAATTTCAGATTGGTTTTTAGATGGGAAAAATTTCGCGAGAAGCAAAATTAAATGCGTGTTGGAACTAAGAACATTTTCGTTTTTGGGAGTGACAGTGGGAACTGTTATATTTAGAGGATATTTGAACTATTAAATCGTTTTAGTGGTAGTAAAATCTGTGATTTTTAAGGAACAGTACAGTACTGTTTGAGACCGTGCAAATTTACTCGGGTTCCCAATCAATGTTCACAAGAATCTGCAAACATAATCCAAATTGAAGCGAATAATGCTATGGTTAAGGTTCAACTGAGAAAGTCTCCAGTCTTTGAAAAGAAAAATGTAGTTTTTTACCACTCTTTACAAAATCTTCATGAAAATCAACCAACGTATTCGGAACATTATTAAAATACTACTGGTAGATTTTTATGAAGATTATCTCAACGGTAAGCAAAAAAAGTGCTTTTTTTCTTTTCAAAGATGATCGCTTTTCGAGGCTTGCTCAGTTGAACCTTAAAGTGACTTTACCGGGATTGCATGTTCACAGTAGCGTATTCAGAGGAAACGATGCCGATTTATCACAATTCATCACTATACCAACAAGATCCGATAAATATAAACTAATGAAATCAAAAGCTAACCTTGGCTAACGTTTGGGATGTAATTTAACTGTCAAGATCAATCTCAACTATAAGCATATCGCATTTAAATCCTTCGCCATCAATAGTCCCCCTTAAACGAGCTCCGCACCGCCGGACTGAAGCAGCTAAATGAAGCGTTAAAATTTCGGTTTTCTACCTTTTCATCAACACTGGAAGCACTTTCGATTTCAATCCTATTGTTACCTATTAGCATTGATTTCTCACTCTCAATAATGACCATCGCTTAGTCAATAATGCATATTTTGATATCGTACCCCGTCATCGGCACATGGCTCTATCGGTGGTTAGCTCAGTGGGTTTTAAACCGGACCGAACACCGGAGATGGCGCTTATTACTGCTGCCGGTCCACAAGTTGAACAACCGCCTGGCCGAGGCGTCATGTGTTCTCGTCTTTTTTTTGTTTTTTTTCGTTTCAATTCCAAGTAAGCCACCCACCAGCAGCAGCGGTGATGTTTTCTTCCTAGCGTGAATCTAGCTTCCAAATGGATGCCATTTGTACGAGCCATTCAAATGTGAAGATTACATTCATGGCTCTCTTCAAACGGAATCGCTTGTTAGCGAATGAATCACTGCGCACCATCAGCGGATCAGTTTGACCGGTTAATTTGGCCATTTCGATACGTATGCACACTTACACAAGAGTTCCCCTTCTACAGAGTAGTGTTTTTAATTATTGAATAAATGCGCCTACGACTTTCGGATTTGCTGGTTACAATTTTACTCTCATTTAGTTATAGCGTTGGTGGTAGAGGTTATTGAAACCCCGGCAATTTCATGTAACATCCATTAGATGTAAACAGAAATTGGAGATTTAACGTTTCCTCAAATTTTAATAATACTCGACTAAACATCTCCATCGTCTTAGAGTGATAGGCCTTTAGAAAGCAAAAAATCTGAATTTTAGTATGATTTCTTTTGGACTAATAAAAACACACTAGTTTATTCGATAAGCATATAATCCGATTACGTTCGAAATCGTGACCGACACTCTTCGATCCTGGCCGTGATGGGCCGGTTCAAACGTTGTGACGATGGTCTCCTAAACTAGTGACATGTGCGAGCCACGGCCAGGAAAGATTATCATTGTCAGTACGTCTGCAGCAAAATTTAGATTTATAGTATACTTGAAGATATCTTCGAGACTAGTTCTATAAAACCAATTACTCCACTAAACTGCTTCAAGACAGCCACATACCTCTCTTTAGACAAAATAGGACCAAACGATTCTCAAGAGTATTTTCCGAAGCTCTCTCAAAACTTTCAGATTAAGTCGATGTATTCTTAATATGGTATTCTAGATCTTTTTAAAACTATGAAAGGTTACTTAATAGTTTTATGATTTATTTCTTCAAGAACACTTCTACTGTACCAAAAAAATGTTTGGTTAGATAGAGGGCTTGATTGTTGTCGAAAAAAATTCTAGCCATCATATGGTATTTATTTACCAAAATGGTCTCGACTGAAAAGCGATAATATAAGTATAATGTAAGGCCAGCTTTTTTTCGAGAGGTTTCCTACTGCAGCTGTAGAGCTAGGGTCTTCCTGTCAAAATCATTCTCTACAATTGCAGACGGGACAGGAAATGTCACCCACTAAAACACTGCTTGAGACCAATTTCAGCGAAGCGTGGCTCTGAATGTGATATTCATTGTACGGTTATCGCCCGCACACATGGGCGTAGGGACTTTACGATCGCGTGTATCATCGCAAAGGTCTCGAGCATTTGTACGTTTACGTGTTCGATCGCGTGTGCGTTTGTATATAGTGTGTACTAACGTGTATGTCTAGCATCTATTATAAGACCGTGCGTACTTTCGCATATGTGCCAGTGTTTTTGAACGATCGCGCGCGGGCCGTGAATCTGATACTTAATTTTCGGTGCACGGCTCAGATGCTAGAAGAAAGTGAGCTTTTTCATATCACTAGAGTTTCCGATCATGTCGTCAAGGAACGTGTTACTTAGTGAATATGAGCTAGTTGTTAGGAAGGCGGTTAGATTTCCGGACGTACCCGATTCACCGTGTTTGGGAATTTATAAGTACTAAAACGTTCACCTAGTCACCTTGGTATTATCCTGTTTGCGGGATTGTGAGCGTAGGTATGCCTGGATGATTGCGAAGGACTCGAGTGTTTGTATGTTAACGCGTTTGTCGCGTGTGCAAGAGTGTTCGTGTGTATAAAATATTTTCAATATCCGTGAGGCAATTCGCAACTTCCTGAATGATCGCGTGCGGGTATTGAATCTGATATTTAGTTTTCAGTTTTCGGTTCAGATGCTATAAGAGAGTGAGTTCTCCCATATCACTACAATTCCTGGTCACGTAGTTAAGGAACGTGTTTCCTGGTGACTATGAGCGACATGTTTTTGATTAGTCAAGCTTAATGCATGAGTCAAGGAGTTATAAGAAATGTATGGGGTGATGCTCTGCTAGTGGTTTAAAGGAAGGATGTGAGTGAGGGGAAGGTGTTATCAGTGGGGGTAGATAACCGCTCTTCGTACACCCCTAGCTACGCCATGGTAAATTCCAGAAACTCTATCTCAGTCTCCAAAAAATAGCCATGTCATTTTCGTCCAAAATTTTTTTCGACTTTGCATCAAATATCGACGTTTCATGCATTTAACCCTCAAAAAGACAAGCGGGTCTCAGAGGCCCGGCACGTTACAATTTTTTAGTTACAAAAAATGTGTATGCAGTATAAGCTTGGGCATGGAAATTTTGATAAGTAGCTTTGAAATCTATAACAAAAATAAAGAATTGTGAAATTTTCATCTATGGAGTGATGCGCAGCTATGTTTGAATTTTTTACATGCACAAAAAGGCAAGCCGGGCCTGGCAGGCCCGGTGTGCATGCAATATTTACTAGGAATACCACGAGTTTTATACATTAATATTTATCTGAAAAAAACATTTTGATGAGTTCATCTTCATATTAGCAGGAATTTTTTCATGTTTTGATTGATTTTATCTTTTTACCTTTTCTTATAAGAAAAAAATCTTGAAAGTTTGAGCGAATTCTATACATTCTTTTATAAGAAATGTAAAAATAGCATACGATAATTACGTATGTCATATTTTTTTGGGTAAATACTTTTATTTCACCCACTGTGGTCTACTTGACAATTATTTGGATAAAACATAACCTAACTCTGTCGTTATTGTCTATTTTTGTTGTCTATTCTTTGTGTTATAGTTGTCGTAATTATTCAAATTGTAGGATCTAAAAGCAACAAAAAATTGAAATGGCTATAAAGCGATATGCCCATGTTTTCAATCGTCTCAAAGAATCCGAAATAATGGAAGAAATTCGAGCAAATTCAACAGCAGACGATGCCGAAGCTGATATGTTAAGCGAGGAAGAAGATGCGAATGATATTGCTTCCGACAATGAATCTGATGCAGACTGGGAAGAAGAATCTAAATATGTACTCCGGTTATGCATCAGAAGAAATTAATAGCAACCCAGAAACATTTATTGGTCGTGTTCAAACGAAATGGAGCTCAGAACCAATCGACAGTCGACGTGATCTTCCGAGTACTCACCTTTAGGAAAAAAAATTTGACCTTTTTACATCCATCGCCTTATACGCTGAAATCGGGATTTGCTGCGTGCACGTACTCATCATCCTGTAATTCCGGAACCGGAAGTCGGATCAATTAGAAATTCAACAGCAACCAATGGGAATGCTGTACGTTTCATTTGAAACCAAGTTTGTAAAAATCGGTAAAGAATTCGCTGAGAAATAGGTATGACATTATCTTAGGAACTTGGTAAGTTCCCCCGGGTCATCAAGAACCGCCATAGCTGGTCAATGTGGTCGAAGTGCCTTTGGTGGGTTATTAATGATCTAGACATGCAAAGCCAAGTAATGTTGCACATATTTTAATATATATTGCATCATTTGGACATCATGGTGGTATCAGTTTCTATGGAAATTTGCAGTGTGATTGTACTCTTCAACACATAACTCCAGAACCGAAAGTCGGATCAATAAAAAAAATCAATAGCGACCGATGGGAAGGCCTTTCATTTGAGACTAAATTCGTACAAATCGGTCCAGCCACCTCTGAGAAAAATCGGAGAGACTGCTTGCCACACACATACATCCATACATACACACATACAGACATTTTACGATCTCGACGAACTGAGTCGAATGGTATAAGAGATTTGGTCTCGGTTGAAAAGTCGAAATTTCGACCTATTGCATAACCTTTCTATATGAGAACGGCGAAAAGGAGCTTGAATTTAGACGGGCCTGAGGCCCGGCTTGCCCTTTAATGTTAGGATTTTAGCTTGCCTTCACAAGGGTTAAAAAAAATTGACATGAAATTCGATTTTCAAATTTTCCTCCTCTCTTTGAGCATTATTCAGTTTCTGCTTCTATGGACTCAGCAACCGCGGTAGGTGGTCAAAGCGACTTACTTTGGTTTGTCATTAGTGATCTAGACTGGCAAATTTAAGTAATTTTGCAAATCATTTTAATATTTTTTGCATCATTTTGATATCATAGTGGTATAAGTTTATATGGAAGATGACTGTGTGGACGCATTCTTCAATCTGTAACTCCGGAACCGGCATTCCGATCGAGACAAAAATCAAGAGCGGCCAATGGGAAGATAGAACCTTCCATTTGAGACTAAGTTTGTTCAAATCGGTCTGGCCATCTCTGAGAAAAACGAGTGATATTTTTGACATATACACCCAATACGCACATACAGACTTTTTCCGAACTTGACGAACTGAGTCGTGTAGCGACGCGATTTTCAGAGTGATTCTATTACCTTTTTTATGAGGAAGGCGAGAAGGAAAATTAACAGTAGGGAAGAAAAAAACACATGTAACAAACAATCGAACAACTTGAGCTCGAGTAAATGCCAACAAATGTAATTTTTAATCATTAACGACCATTGCATTTTATTAGAATATAGTCATACTATGGTGAACGGGAACGGACGATTCACGTGCGTTGGTAAATTGAACACCGAAAGTGAAGTGACGAACGAATCTCAGGAAGGAAAAAAATGCACGCGGGACAATATATTACCCACTATTCTATCATATACGCCAGTTCTGCATCTATTCCCTGACCCAACTGTCAAAAATAGACGTTAACCCAGCTGTTTGAGACGTAAACATACACAGAGACATGCGGCTAGCACATAGCTAAAACTAAAAACTACAATAACGACAATAAATACTACACTAACACTAATAGTCTTCTACTTTCATATTTTTTTAATCGTTGATCATTAGTTTGGGCAAGTGCAAAGTATAAAAACACAAAACATATGCAAACCCACAAGCCCTCTCGGTCACCTTGATACACCACTATCAAGGCGTAATGCAATAACCTTTTTAAAGCAATTCTCTGTCAGAGGTTCTTCATTAATTAATTAAACATGCATTGATGATATTTAGTTATATTATTTATTTTTCATTTTAAGTATTTGGTTCGTTTCATTTATTGAATAACTCATTTTATTTTTATTTTTAAGCATATGAAGAAATTGCTTCATTAATTTTATTCATTTTATTATTTTTTTCAGTTTCTGTTTTTGAATATTTTTTTATTATACATCTCCTTTATGTATACATTGAATTCATTTTATTCGCTTCAGTCGTTTTGTGCATGATAATACGTTTACTTGTTTCAATTCTTTCGATTATTTTAGTCATAGCATTTAATTTAATTGATTCCTATTGATCTCAAATTTAATTTATTTTATTCATTTTATCTATTAATCTAGCTTTATTATTTTAATTCAATTGATTAGTGTATCATTTTGGTATTATAAATTTATTTAATTTATTCATTTCATTCTCTTCATTTTGAGCTTTTAAATCATCTGGGTGCTTTGACATTTTGTGATTTCATTCTTTGTATTCATTTAATTTGTTTTTTTCATTATATAATTCAGTTTAATATTTTTTTTCATTTTATTCAAACAGGGTGCGCCATCTGGATGTACACTATTTCAACATTGAACAACTTCCGCCATTTTCCAGCCGATTTTGACAGATAAACACAATTCTGAAACGTCATTTGGTGCCATTTTAGCTATGAGTCGCTTTACATCAAGAGAACGCGCGGTAATCGTAGCGCTTTACATTGAAAACAATTGTTCCAATAGTGAAAACTGTGCGTACTTATCGTAAAAAATGTGGCAGGCATTCGGCGCCTCCAAATAAGACAATTCGTAATTTTGTGAAGAATTTTTTTGAGTACGGGACTGTAGCAATTCCCCAGATTCCTATTGTTCTGTGTTATTGCAAAAAGGAAGATTAGACGCTTTCTTCATTTAAGTTAACAGTTTTTGTTCGAATATATATCATTTTCATTTTGCAGCGTTTGGTGGGGCAATGATAGCGCAAGTCAGTCCAAGGCCGATGAGAGGAGGGGTAATGGCAGAATAGTCTATGCGGACCACCAAAACGCCATGGGAGAGGAACAGGGTGTGGGTTGGGGTAGGGTTAATGGATTGATGTATACTTGACGAATAATTGCGCTGCAGAATGTGATGAAAAGGTGCATTGAGCAGTACTACTGTTGGCTGTTCAGAAATAAATACAATATGTTTTTCCATAAGGTTTGATAGCTAATGTAAGTATTTTGTGATTATGTGATGTCAATTTATAAGTGTTAAAAAGTTCATTTTATCCCGTGGTTTTATCAAGTTTGTAAGACCGCAACCGTAGATGTGCGTGGAAGATCGCGAAAAGCTCAAGCGCTTGTATGTTCACGTGTTTGTCGCGTATGCCAGTACGTATATGATTGCGTGTATAAATTCGTTTTTGTAACTGTGTGGTCATATGCATATTCGCGTGTGTTCTTGAATGATCGCACGGACCGTGAGTTTGTTGCTTAGTTTTTAGTGTACGGTTCAGGTACCAGAAGATAATTCCCCCATAACACTAGAGTTCCCTGTCACGTTTCCATGGAATATGTTGTCTAATGAATATGAGCCTCATTTTTTATTGGTCCAACTGAAGACATGAATCTAGGCTGTTAAGAACGAGGGCAGGAACATCCTAACGTGACCGACTCATGAACGCGCGAGCGGTGGGTTGTCGGCGAGATCGCGAGTATGTGTGGATGATTACAATTGCATGTTCGCGTTTGTGACCTGGTTTGTGTTATCGCGAAGACTAGCGGCGTTTGTACGTTTTGAATGAGATATTATGAGTGTATATGAGAGAATTCGCAATTGATTGTGTTAGGGAGTGTTATAATGAATCTAAATTAATATATAGTGATAAAAGCAAAAAAGAAAATGCCGAATTAAAAGAAAAAAACCTATTTTAATCCACCTAGCGGTGCAATTGTGCCCTTCTCAATCATGAATCACGAGAATGTGTGCGTTGTTTATATTCATTAAAACTTTTAAATGCCTATATTACATTTTATTATTGTACATCACATGACAACTATATACAGGAAAATAAATCATTATTCGAGTTCTAAAATTTTGAAAAAGAAAAAACATCCACGGTAATATTGAACTGAAAAAAGGTGCGAAATCGGCAAAGTCCCAAAAAGTCGATTTTTATAAAAAAAAAATTTTTCGGGATAACATGAAATCTCGACGTTTCATGCATTTTAAAGATGTTTGGCTTTAAAAATACGAATTCAATCTCTGAAATTTCATGGGGTCCCCCCTTTGAAAAAAATTGAGTTCCGGCTTATATGGGAATTTCATGTGACCGGACGATTTAGTCTATATTTCCGGCCCTATATAAGCGATCCGTACGAAATTTTATAAACATCTGTGGGGATATTATAGCTATCATTTGGGACTAAGTTTGTGAAAATCGGCCCAACCATTTCCGGGAAACTGATGTGAGTTCGTAAATTTTGAAAGATGGCCGCTTTTCCCGGGCACTTCTGGAACCGTCTATGGTGGTCAATGTAGTGAACGAAAGTTTGGTTGGCCGTCGGTGACCTAGAACAGCAAATTTAAGTTGTTTGAGAGATATTTTAGCGAAATTTTTACCTTTTTTGCTTTCATCGGAGTATCCGTTTGAATCACAATTTGCTATGTGATCGCACGCCACAACCTGTAACTCCGGAACCGGAAGTCGGATCGGGATGAAATTAAATACTTTTCATTTGAGGCCAAGTTTAGTCGAATCGGTCTAGCCATCTCCGAGAAACCGATGTGACTGTTATTCTTTTTCTGTTAAAAAGTCGGTTTTCAGAGCAATTGCAATACCTTTCTATTGAGAAAGTCAAAAAGGTGCAAAATCGGCGAAGTCCCAAAAAGTCGATTTAAAAAAAAAAAAATTTCGTGATAACATAAAATCTCGACGTTTCATGCATTTTAAAGATGTTTAGCATCAAAAATACGAATTCGATTTCTGAAATTTCATGGGGTCCCCCCTTTGAAAAAATTTTTGAGTTCCGGCTTATATGGGAATTTAATGTGTGACCGGACCGTTCAGTCTATATTTCCGGAACCATACAAGCGAAATTTTACAGACATCTGTGGGGATAATATAGCTATCATTTGGGACTAAGTTTGTGAAAATCGGCCCAACCATTTCCGAGAAACTGATATGAGTTTGCTAGTTATGAAAGTTGGCCGCTTTTCCCGGGCACTTCCGGAACCGTCTATGGTGGTCAATGTAGTCAACGAAAGTTTTTTTGGCCGTTGGTGACCTAGAACTGCAAAGTTAAGTTATTTGAGAGACATTTTAGCGAAATTTTTACCTTTTTTGCTTCCATCGGGGTATCGGTTTGAATCACAATTTGCTATGTGATCGCACGCCACAACCCGTAACTCCGGAACCGGAAGTCGGTTAGGGATAAAATTTAAAAGCCATTTACGGGGACCCAACATCTTTCATTTGAGACTAAGTTTGGTTGATTCGGTCTAGCCATCTCCGAGAAACCGATGTGACTGTTAGTCTGAATTTGGATACTTCCGCCGGGGCTTCCGAAACCGATGATGGTGGCCAATATGACCAAAGAGACTTTGAATGGCTGTTAATGACCTAGTACTACAAATCGAAGCAGTTGTGGTCACATTTTGGAAAAATTTTCACCATTATACATTCATTGCAGAGTTTCTTAAAATCGACATTTTCTGCGTGATCGTACTCATCATCCTGTAATTCCGGAACCGGAAGTCGGATCCATTAGAAATTCAATAGCAGCCTATGGGAACGTTGCACCTTTCATCTGGGACTAAGTTTGTAAAAATCGGTTCATCCATCTCTGAGAAAAGTGAGTGAGATTGTGTTCGCGTACACACACACAGACGCACATACACACATACATACATACATACACACACATACATACATACACACACAGACATTTGCCGAACTCGACGAACTGAATCGAATGGTATATATCACTCGGCCCTCCGGGCCTCCGTTAAAAAGTCGGTTTTCAGAGCAATTGCAATACCTTTCTATTGAGAAAGGCAAAAAATGAAGACATTAAGTAGAAGCGTATAAATTGACTAATTTTTTTGGTTAACACACAAATAGAACAAAAACAGACAAATGAAGTAGAAGAAAAGAATGGGAGGGACGTATTCTAAGTTGCTTATATTTGGGAACATAGCCACTTTATTTGACGGTTTGGTTCGCGTGGATGATGGTTCTTCAAAATTACTGGGCACATTTTGAACATTTGATTTGATATGATCCCAATACTTTGGATAGTTCACTTAAATTTTAAATTCAATACATTGTGCAATTGAATGATGTTTACTTTAGATTTTGGTTTAAATTGGTATGATCCGAGTACTTTGGCAAATTGCCTTAAGTTTTAATGCATTGTGCAATTGAATGATATTTAATTTAGATTATATGTAATGAACCATCAACTATAGGATACTGCATCGGTCTGGATCTAGTTGAATAGATAGCAAAAATAATACAATTTTCCAGTCGTCAGGGTATCCCTTCGCTTCAATCCACCAACTGAAGCACGCGCCGCTATTAGATTCTAGGGGCCAACAGAATCCAAGGTCTCCAAGCTACAAATTCCTTAGCATAAAAATTTGCAGTCTGGAGTCCACCGCGAAGCCCACGGAGAAGAGTTAGTATTGTTATTGAGTATTAATTGAACAACACACATGTAACATGCAATAAAACTACTTAGAATCGTCTAAATGCCAGAAAATGATATATATTTACCATTAACGACAATTACATTCCGTTAGAAGTTTCTCATGCTATGCTGACCGGGAATGGATGATTGACGTGCGTCGGTAAATTAATCGTACCTTCATTTATCCAATCCGAATGAATCGAATCGAATGCACGAATTGAACACCGGTAAAAGGTGATCCCAAGAAGGATTACCCACTATTCTATCATATAAGCCAGTTCTGCATCCGTTCCCTAACCCATATGTCACAAATACCCTGACGAACACATACACAGATAGACATACGACTAGCACATAACAATTGTACACTAGTACTAAAAACTACGATTATTACAACACAACACAACTAATAGGGTTCAACTGTTATTTTTTTTAATGCACCTGTGCACGTTGACGAGGTCGACCGATAAATCGACACACAATGACTCCCACTGCGAGCCGTACTCAAAAAGACAGCCGTTAAGCTGTTGAACAATGTCTGCAAACACAGCCCACAGAAAAAGTCAATCCACGGCGACTCGCCAATCAGCCACGCTAGTGTGCACAGGCTCTTAGCTGACTGTTAGTTTGGGCTGGTGCAGAGTATGAAATAACACAAAACATAAAAAAGGCCCATAAGCCCTCTCGGTCTCCTCGATGCACCACTATCGAGGCGTAATGCAATAACCATCTAAAACCACTTGTCTGCTCAAATATGGTTGAAGATGTTTGCAATACCGTCAAACCCGTCAACCTAGGAGAGGGAAACAGTTTTTGTTAGAATATATATCACACCATTATTAACATTATTGTATTACGCGGAGAATTGAATTACCAATACATTAGCAGCCTAATTCTAGGAAATAATGCACAATTATGAACGAGCACTATTTTTGTAGCCTTTGAGAACTTGCAATGTTTTGGACTGGCAAGGTATTGGGCAGTGACGTTCGCGACCGTATCTTGTTTGTTTCGTTAAATCGTTACAGCATATGGAAAAACATCGCGTAGTTTTAATTTTGATGATATCGACAATGTAACCATTGCACTGAATAATATGGACAGAAATCAATCTAGCAATAACTACATTGACATATTCGTTGAATTAAATATTAGAAAATTTTCCATTCTTTATTTCATGAGCTGTTCCTCAAGACAATTTTTTTTCTTGGACAATTGCAACATAATATGGACAATTTATACTAGTTAAAATGTATTTTTCTTTTCTTTCTTTTGTATACGTAAAGTTAAGACAAAAACTCAGTGTGATTGACAACGACAATAATATTATGGAAAGAAGAAGGAATATGATGAAAAGTGACATTTCCCGTTTGTCTTTAGCAGACCGCGATCGGTTTTTATGGGCATTTATTTTTTTGGTTTATCATTTATATAAATAGCCTCTAAGCAGAAGAAAAGTAAAAATTTACAATCGAAAACATTTTTTACGATCACAATTACATTATTTCGCAACTGTCAACTTTGGATGTGTAGTATCTTGTGGCAGACAATCCTCCTAGAAGCAACTATAAACAATTTACTATTAATACCAATTTAGTTCGAGATTTAATGTCTTCAGAAAAGTTTTTAAAAATGCAATTTCAAACAACTTTATTGAATGAAGCGAGCATAGCGTACTTGGTCGGTCGATTGTCTTGTACGAAGCTCACCTGGGTTCGATTCCCAACCCACGTACGTCAGGTTAGAAATTTTTCTATCCTGAAAAAAGAGCAGAAAGGCCATAAGGTTACTGCCTCTATAATTAAAATGAACAAAAACTTTGCTGAGAACATTCCATAACTAATTTTGTTCTCACTCCGTGTATTTAGAATATCAAAATATATTAGGTTATATGTGAAGGAACACCTTTAAAATAAGTTATTCTGATATTACAGTTATTGATCAATCTCATCTGCTGTATATAAACAATTTAATTCAAATTCTATTCAAGGTAGTCTCTGAAGCCTAGGGGAGAGAGGGTAACGGTGGATCAGCAGGAACTATGAAACAATCGCAAAAAAATCATAATGCATGAACATAATCGTCTCATTCCCTCATATTTCATGGTTTCTAATTCTTTACACGTGTTACTATATTTTGGAAAATTTCTGATAACTCTATCTCTTTTAATGGATATTTGTTTGTTTTATAACAGTCAGAGTAAATTTGCCATAAAAATCATTATTTCATTTTTATGAGTTACCGTTCGCCAGAAAAATGTTTTTTTTCTACTGTTATTTGTAGCAAATTTTATGCTCAACATTTGCCGCGAACAAAGTTTTTTGGTAACTTGTCATGGTTCTGTGCAATTTGACAATCTTCATAAATAGACCCATTGGGTAGCTGTGAAACGATGATATATGGGGAACAGTGAAAATTTCTTGTCTTTGTGATCTATATTAAAATGTGAATGGGTTCCGATTTTCCACGATAAATACATTTCATTAAAAGGAAAGTTTCTCAATTTGGGCAAGTTTTGTAGAAATTATCGCCTCTTTCAGGATTGCATCTTATATGCATATATGGTGGTCCGATATTACGCGATGATATAGTGATATCTTGCGGAAACAAACAATTTGCGTCTCAAAATAACTTTAATAGGAAGCTTTAGGATCTTTATTCGTCAAAACAAAAGAATGAAATTCGCAAGTAGAATATTTCACTCTAAACGACGTCGTGTTTCATAGTTCCTACCCATGGGGCTCACTGGTACATTTTACCACCGACTGTTGATTACCCAAAAAAAGTTATTTCCCGTGAATTTTACCAGCTGGAAAATATATATGCATTAGTTAACAACAGAGTGAAACTATGTATCACTTTTAGCTACACAAATAACATGTATTATCATCAAAATGAAATCGTATAAAAATGTGTTTCATTGTTACCCCCTCTCCCCTACAATAAAAAAAGAAAAGAACTGGCTTTAAGAGAATTTCTTAAATATCGTTCTATATCTCAATATACTGCATTCATGTAGCATTCATATGGCATTCATATTGTTAAGAGAGTTGTTTAGAACATTATCAATAACTATGTTGAAGACACCGTTTTTTCATTCTTCATAATTTCTTCTAGAAGATATAATCACCAAAATATTACACCAAAAGATGCGTTTTTTATGGTGGAAAGCTATTTCGAGGTTGTTAAAACTCCAAAGTTGCTTTTGAAACTAACTGATCTGAATCGTTAGAAAAGTTTTCGGACATTTATTCCACTTTAAATGTGAACTTTGTATTTTTATACTTTGATTTAAAAGAATACTATAAAAGGCAACTGTTAGACTAAATTTGTTTCTGAACTTTCAAGAATTTATCAAACTTACATAAATTTTGAGCCTTTTCGAAAAATCGACAATTTTCGTCAAAACTCTCCCCAAACCAAATTTCTGGCTACGCCACTGTCCCACGAATACCTGAAAATCTTCTATAATAAACATCATCCTTTTCTCTACAATCCTCATAACATATCTCTATTTATTTTGCAAATGGTACGATTCCTGTCTGAGTCTATTAATTTACTGGCCCGACATGATATATAAGTTCACATCAATTTTGTCATGTCAGGATGAGTAGGCGTACCCGGGCTTGTTGGTAGCACAACGGTCAAACAGCTAGCCCAATTGCAGACGCAGCTTCGTCGTTGGCATACGTCGAAAAAGTCGCTTCATTATTGGTACGACATCGTTCCATCACTGCTTGATGAAAGCAACCCACAGATACCTACAGATTTTCCAAGCCGATCTTTGACACTCCATCAGAGACGACCTATTCTGTTTTCAGGCCTCTCATCAAGGAGCTGCCTAGCTTGCTAGATAGATACCAGTAGGATTAGGCTTCAATAAACAACAGAAACCAGAAGCCGAGATGATTGTTGAACATGCTCCCATCCATTCACCAGCCAGCCAGCGATGGTCAGACCAAACGAATGAAATGCAGTGACGAATCGGTCGGTACTGTATGTTCGGTGGTGGGTGTTACAATCATTAGTGTACGACGAAAGGATTGAAACTTGTCTTACACTGCCACCGCCTCGCTCGCCGCCTCTCACCCAAGCAATCCAGCGAAGCCAACCAACATGTATCCGGTGTAAGGAAATATGTTACCTTCTGCATGTTACGTAGGCTATAGATATCACCACCCTCGATGAACTTTTTGATTGAATCGAATGTATACGTAGGTAGTACCGCTGCTGGACAGCATTGCTTACAACTTCGTTATTTCATGTTGGCATGTAAAGTTGAAGGAACAATTGGCTCACTCGGCCGAGCCGAGGGTCCTGATGATGACGGTACCGGATGTCGGTGTGAGTGTGGTTTGGTTTGGTTTAACATTGCCGCAGTTGTTCTGTGTGCTAAATAAGCGTGAACTCAACATGGTTCGGAAGTTTCCAAATGAAATGCAGCTGGCTAGGGGTGAAACGTAATAGATCGCTGTTTTAAGGTTTCACTCTAAATTGTTGGCCCAGAGGAGGGGGCTTTGAGACTGATGGGTACAAATGACCTCGGTGTCTATAGCCACATGAAGCAGCAATTCACGATGATTATGGTTTTATTTCGTCTAATTGTATTATACGAGAATTATACTAAATTTTACACGAAATTTGGTAAACAAAGCAACAAACTATGCAGAATATCATCAGTTAAAACTTACACCTTTATTCGCTACCAAACTAGTTACGTAATAGAACAAACTGCTGATAGCATGGAATAGTTTCGACGATCCACAATAGGAGAAAAAGAAAACTGAACCCAAAAAGTTATTGTAATTAGAAAAAAAAAACTATTTGCATTTGAATAGTGAAAGTTGAGGTTTTGTGGTTTTGTCTCAAAAAAACCGGTGCTTAGAAGGACAACGATGTCTACTTTGAATTACTCCGAGGAATTTTTAGCACGAAATGTAGGTTTATATGAACAAAGAAAAAGAGCAAAAATGGAATTCAATGTCTAAATTTGGTGATTTGTTCTTTTAACAAATGTTCCACTTCACGGACACAGGGACGAGTTTTACGGTACCCAAAATCAACCACTACTGAATTTTTGCAGTGGGTGAACTATATGTCGACTTTCAGACTCGCACTTCACAAGCATAGTGCTTTTAACTATTCATAGCCCTATCTGTCCATTTAGGCTCCAAAGTCTGATTATATTTCTGTTAAATAAATAAATAAATAGTCATACTAATGATGAGTGCTATGGTCTAAAATGTGTGCAAGTGTAATTTTTCCTTTTTTCCTTTTTTATTTCTAACGACATTCAATTAGCTAGACATTGCTGAATAGGGAAAGTTATGAAAATTTAGAGACATAGAACTCAAGGAAGAGCAAGAAAAACTAGAAGTGGCAGGGTCATTAGAAACAGGCATAAAATCTTACAGACTAATCTTTCAATTTTCCACTGGTAGGAGTCGAGCTTAGACAACAGTACTACGAATTGCTTAAGTCTACCAGCATGTCTCATAGCAAAGGCAGGCTTTTCGCTCTTTACCATGAGAACCAACCTCCTGCCAGTGGAAGACAAAAGATTAGTCTGTAAGATTTTATGCCTGTTTCTAATGACCTTACCACTTATAGTTTTTCGATCTGTATATTTCGCATCATTGCTCTCCTTTTAGTAATTTTTACTATATGTAGAATTTTGCGCAAAATTGCTTAGATTATCAGAATACATATGTTTGAAAAGGCTGATTTGTTTAAGCTCCTAATTACGAATAATCCATAAAAATAATTCTAAATGGATGATAATAAAGGATTTTGGGATACTAATTGACTAAAAAAAATGAAAAAAATGAGGAATATATTTAGACTGCATTTAAACGATAAATGACTCAATCTAAAAGTGCTAGATGACATTATTTTCCCCCATGATAATATCTAGTAGATAGCCAAGTCTTTAGCGTTACGCTGCTGCCAAGTATGGAAAAATTCGATTTTCGGCATAATACGAGGATCATAAGACGTTGAATTATCATACAAACCGATGTACTTATTACCAGCGCCCTACTCCACGAAACATATAAACAAGCTGAAGACATGTGAACAAAGTAATATACACCTAATAAACCACGATCGGAAGTCCACCTGATTCAACAATCTCAGAGTACAACTCCAAAATAACAGCGCTTCTGAATCCCTAGCATAAATATTTATCACGCTGCCCGTCAAATCAGAGAGACTTCATTAGGCAAACAATCTGTTTTATATTCACATATTCATATCGTTTTTCGAGAATATTTTCCCCATCCCAAATCGAATCAACATCGGTGGAAACATCGAAGAGAAAAATCACCTCCACCAGCCAGTCTGTCGTTGAATTGATCTGCAGAATTTCGAACATTTTCCGAAAGGTATGCACGATATGAATATTTTATTGTTCGGTTTATATATTCTAATCTAACTTCTCCTGAGCGACTAAGCTACTGCTTTTACAGACTGGCATCATTCACGTTTATATTTTTCTGTAGGGTAACGAGACTATTTCGTTAACTACTCATTCGTCAATTGATCAAATGCCTATAAATTATTATCAATATATTTGCTTCGTTTGTAAGAATAATTTTAATAAGAAAAATTGCTCGAAAATGATGAAATACTTGTGTTTAATCTTCCGGCAGTCGCGCTAGTGCACTGAGTGCACGCTGCTCTGAAAATCTAGCGAAATCGTTTTAGCGCACCAGCGGTTGCTCATTCAGTGGGCCATTCGCGCGACTTCCGGAAGGTTAAATGCAACGGAAACTCGAATCAACTTCCCCAATTATCACCGTCTCATTTGAGTATACAGAGTTTTAACAGAGCTGACAAACGCTGCTCTACCAACGGCTTCGAATCGGACGTCTCATAATATTAATGAGAAAAATAGGCTCACTACCCTACCTACAAATATATTCATGATATGCTTTTTGCTGCACTGATATGATAAGAGTTTATTTTTGTTGAAATCTGGTCAATCCGGGTTAATGTGACCATTTGTGTCCTATTTTTAGGAACAGCCCATGACGGATACATAAAATAGTTGAGACTCAAGCAATTTAAAATGATTGTTTGGATCTCTTAGTTTATTTATATTTCTGTTTGTATTGAAGCAAATTATTCTAGAGTCGGATGAACACAGTTGTCGTGATCTCATTGAAGTTATTTGAAAATTGTCAATTTTCAATAGCTCTAATAAAAAATAGAGGACAATAGGATAAGACTGACCAGAGCCTGTTTGGAAAGCTTCCATCATTTCGACGAATACTGTAAAGCGATTTTTAAGAATCTTCACAATATTAATAAATATAAACTTTTGTTCATCTCAATTTTTCAGGATCTAATTTCAAAAAAATTAAGTTTTCAGATTTCGGGCAAAACTCAGTAATATTTTGAGGTTGTTTCTGTCACATCTATTGTAATTTATTTTGACTGCTAGTATTCAAAATAAATATCAAAATGACTGACTTATGTGAAAATATACGATAAAGTGAAAAAATATATACCTGGGAAAAAACGGGAACGAGAGTGCTATTTTATTGATAATGCTTCGCAAGTATTCAGATCATATTTGGGGTATCGTTATTTCTTTTATACTACATACAAATCGAATCAGTAATCAACATCGCGTACCCACCAAAAAAAACCTATTTTAATCCACCTAGCGGTGCAATTGTGCCTTTCTCAATCATGAATCACGAGAATGTGTGCGTTGTTTATATTCATTAAAAACTTTTAAATGCATATATTACATTTTATTATTATACATCACATGACAACTATATACAGGAAAATAAATCATTATTCGAGTTCTAAAATTTTGAAAAAGAAAAAACAGCCACGGTAATATTGAACTGAAAAACCTGTTTTAATCCACCTATAGGTGCAATTGTGCCTTTCTCATTTCTCCAAACTATGATTTAATAACTGGTTCGTACAATATAACGTTATGGAAATGTCTTTCATTCTTATTATACTTGGTAAGTATATATAAGAGCACCTTTTTGCATTCATCGAGGTATTGGTTTGAATCGGAGTTTTCTATGTGATCGCACTCCACAACCCGTAACTCCGGAAGTCGGATGGAGATGGAATTTAATATCAGTTTCCGGGGACGCAACACCTTTCATTTGAGACTAAGTTGATCAAATCGTTCTAGCCATTTTCGAAAAACCAATATAACCGTTATTCTGAATTTGGATGCTTCCGGATCCGTCGATGGTGGCCAGTGTGGCCAAAGAGACTTTGAATGACTGTTGGTGACCTAGATCTACAAATTCAACAGTTGTGTTTATATTTTGGAAAAAAATCACCTCACCAATTCATCGCAGAATTCGTTAGAATCGGGATTTGCTGCGTGATCGTACGTATCACCCTGTAATTCAGGAACCAGAACTCGGACCCACACAAAATTCAACAGCAGCTGATGGACCTTTCATTTAAAATCAAGTTTGTCAAAATCGGTTCAGAAAATTCCGAGAAACCGATGTGGACAAATCAACAAATTTTGTTTTGTAACCATACTCTTCAACTCGTAATCCGGAACAAGATGTCGGTTGAAAATGAAATTCAATAGCAACCTATGGGAATATTATACATTTCATTTGAATCTTAGTCTGTAAAAATCGGTTCAGCCATCTCCAAGAAACCGATGTGGACATTTTGTTAACAAATCCGCACATACACACATACATACATACATACATACATACATACATACATACATACATACATACATACATACATACATACATACATACATACATACATACATACATACATACATACATACATACATACATACATACATACATACATACATACATACATACCACAAGACGGAGGTGTTGTTGGTCAGTAACTACAGATCGGTCCAACGGATGCAGATCAACGTCGGAGGGCACGTGATTGCATCGAAATGTGCATTGAAGCAATTGGGAGTTATAATCGACGACCGGTTGAGCTTCAACAACCACGTTGATTACGCCTGTGAAAAGTCAGCGAAGGCAACGAACGCAATAGCGAGAATCATGCCAAACGTCGGCGGTCCGAGAAGCAGCACGAGACGTCTGCTATCTACTGTTTCGTCATCGATACTCCGATATGGGGTTTCTGCCTGGAGTGCTGCGCTGAAAACCAAGCGGAACCGTGAAAAGCTAAACAGGACATTCCGACTGATGGCCGTACGAGTCGCGAGTGCCTACAGAACAATATCGTCGGAGGCAGTATGCGTTATCGCCGGGATGATCCCCATCTGCATTACCCTGGCGGAGGACGTGGAATGCTATCAGCGGAGAAATGCACGTAACGCTAGGAGACAGGTTCGAGCGGACTCGTTGGCTAAATGGCAACAGGAGTGGGACAACGCGGAGAAAGGAAGGTGGACCCACCGACTCATCCCAAATGTATCGACCTGGGTACATAGGAAGCATGGAGAGGTGAACTTCCATTTGACGCAGTTTTTGTCCGGGCACGGATGCTTCCGGAAGTACTTGCATCGATTTGGACATGCTTCGTCACCCCTTTGCCCGGGTTGTGCGACCGTGCAGGAGACACCGGAACACGTGGTCTTCGAATGCCCTAGATTCGAAGAAGTTCGTAGGGGTATACCTGGTATGACAGCGGACAATATCGTCGAAGAGATGTGCCGTGACGAACATACCTGGGACGCTGTCAACAGAGTGGTCTCGAGCATACTCTCCGAGTTGCAGAGGAAGTGGCGTAGAGACCAACAAGAAACCGCAAATCGGGTTTCGAGAGAAATTCCGCCGCCGGGGAACTCTCCAACTGTGTTGAGTAGTGCGTGATGTAGCACCGAGTTGGGTCGTCGGGGCGCCTGGGAACCGGACGTCAAGCTTCACCGGAATCGCTGAACCGACCTCGACATCCTTCCGGGTAGCTCGTGAGTAGGCTATATCCACCGCCGGGGATTGGACCGAGTAGACCGCGTCGCAGAGCTAGCAGTGGGTCGTTGGGGCGCCGGTGAACCGGAAGTTACGCTCCAACCGGAATCGCCGGATAGACCTCAGCACCTACTGTATGGCCCGTTGAGTAGGCTAGATCCACCGCCGGGGACTAGATCGAGTAGATCGGGCGAAACGGAACGAGAGGAAGCCAAAGAGCTCATGAAATTGTGGTGCTAAAACAAAAGAAGAATCGGTACCGGGGGAGCCTCCTTCGCCGGGGAACTCTCCGTCGGCGTAAGCTAGATCCACCGCCGGGGACTAGACTGAGTAGACCGCGACGAAATACTACCAGTCGCAGGTCGTCGGGGCATCAGCGAACCGGACGCTCTGCTCCACCGGAATCGCCGAACTGACCTCGACATCTGGTTGGTTGGCTCGGTTTCGGGAGAACTTCTCTCGCCGGGGAATTCTCCGTCGGAGTAGGCTAGGTCCATCGTCGGGGACTAGACCGAGTAGTTCGCGAACAAGTCTGGTGCTCAAATAGTAAACGGCGTTGAATGGTGCGAGAAGGGAGTTGCGGTGCTAACCGGCACAAGCGAGCCGCAGGGCTCGGTGAATTAGACAGTCAGAAGTTTGCCGCTCAGACTGCACTCGTAGGGGAGGAGTACTAAGCCTCGACTCACAGCCAGCTTTCCGACTGCCATGCAGAGCTTGCCAGTCTGTGTGCATGGTAGAGAAATGGTGGTGTGTAGAGGAGTGGGGCTGTCACCCTACGGAAGAAACGAACTAGTAAGTAGTTGAATTAGAGTGTGTGCTATGCACATAAAAACCCCTCCCCGAAGTAATGCCGTAAGGTAGTGCCAGGGAGGAATCAGGTTCTGGGCAAGAGCAGTGGTTTTTAGCGGGTCGGGTGATGGCAGCCCAAACCCGTTCCCTGACAATGGGGTTTTTGTACATTTTTCCTCACTCAGGGTTTTTCTGAAATTTTTTTTACTGCTCTCAAAAAAAAAAAAAAAAAAAGCATAGATACATACATGCATACATACACACAGATATTTTGCGATCTCGGCGAACTGAGTCGAATGTTATATGAGACTCGGCCCTCCGGGCCTCGGTTAGAAAATCGGTTTTTGAAGCAATTGCATAACCTTTCTATATGAGAAAGGCAAAAGAATAATATTTAATTAGCTTAATAAGCATGAGTTCAATGTTATCTTCATGTGATTATAATTTGGAAAGGTTGGTGGAATGGGTTTGAACGTGTAGGGAATGGGGGGTTAGTAGAGTGGGAGTGGAGGATGCGTCAGAAATCCTTCATCTTATTTCGGTATACGGGATGGATGAAGGAAATGCGGGCGTGAGGGTGGTCCAAGGGGAGGGGAGTGATGAAGGAGGGAGGTGTAAGGGCAAGACGGGGGGGGGCGTCGACGCAATACTCAACTGCATATTTTACCTTCCATTTGAGACTTGGTTTGAGAAAATCGGTTCAGTCATCACCGAAGAACCGATTTAACTTTAATTGTGGAATATGCCCGGAATTCCGGACTTCCGGAATCGTCGATAGTGGACAGTATATTCAAAGAATGTTTGATTGGCAATCAGTGATCTAGATCTGCGATTAGAAGTTATTTGGTGACCATTTCAATAGTTTTTAGCCTCTGAGGTATTACGATTGTACCGATTTATATGGGAAATTCCAGTGTATCCTTACTAACACCCCTGTAACTCCGGAAGCAAGAGTCAGAACCGAATGAAATTCAGCAGCAGTCAATGGCATTACTGTATCTTTCATTTGAAATCAAGTTTGTAAAAATCGGTAGAGAATTCGTTGGGGAATGGGTGTGATATTAGCTTAGGAACTTGGCGGGTTCCCCGGGGGCGTCATGAACCGTCATAGGTGGCTAATGTGGTCAAAGCTACTTTGATTGATCATTAGTGATCCAGACCCGCAAACTAGAGTAATGTTACATCAATTTTAATATGTTTTACATCATTTGAACATCATGGTGGTACCAGTTTATATGGGAATTTGCTGTGTGACCGCACTCTTCAACCCGTAACTCCGGAACCGGAAGTCGGATCAACTAAAAATTTAATAGCAGCTTATGGGAGCGTTATACCTTTCAGATAAGTTTGCGAAAATCGGTTCAGCCATCTCTGAGAAAATTGTGTGAGTTTAAATGACACACACACATACACACACACACACACATACATACACACACACAGACATTTGCCGATCTCGACGAACTGAATCGAATGGTGTATGACACTCGGCCCTCCGGGCCTCCGTTAAAAAGTCGATTTTTACAGTGATTGCATAGCCTTTCTTTATATGAGAAAGGCAAAAAGGTGCGAAATCGGCAGTCTCAAAAAGTCGATCTTTATAAAAAAAAAATTTTCGAGATAACATAAAATCTCGACGTTTCATGCATTTTAAAGATGTTTGGCATCAAAAATACGAATTCGATTTCTGAAATTTCATGGGGTCCCCCCTTTGGAAAAAAAACTTGAGTTCCGGCTTATATGGGAATTTCATATGTGACCGGACGATTTAGTCTATATTTCCGGACCCATATAAGCGATCCGTACGAAATTTTATAGACTATAGCTATCATTTGGGACTAAGTTTGTGAAAATCGGCCCAACCATTTCAGGGAAACTGATGTGAGTTCGTAAATTTTGAAAGATGGCCGCTTTTCCCGGGCACTTCCGGAACCGTCTATGGTGGTCAATGTAGTCAACGAAAGTTTGTTTGGCCGTCGGTGACCTAGAACTGCAATGTTAAGTTATTTGAGAGACATTTTAGCGAAATTTTTACCTTTTTTGCTTCCATCGGAGTATCGGTTTGAATCACAATTTGCTATGTGATCGCACGCCACGACCAGTAACTCCGGAACCGGAAGTCGGTTGGGGATAAAATTTAATAGCCATTTACGGGGACGCAACATCTTTCATTTGAGACTAAGTTTGGTTGATTCGGTCTAGCCATCTCCGAGAAACCGATGTGACTGTTAGTCTGAATTTGGATACTTCCGCCGGGGCTTCCGGAACCGATGATGGTGGCCAATGTGACCAAAGAGACTTTGAATGGCTGTTAATGACCTAGTACTACAAATCGAAGCAGTTGTGGTCACATTTTGGAAAAATTTTCACCATTATACATTCATTGCAGAATTTCTTAAAATCGACATTTTCTGCGTGATCGTACTCATCACCCTGTAATTCCGGAACCGGAAGTCGGATCCATTAGAAATTCAATAGCAGCCTATGGGAACGTTGCACCTTTCATTTGGGACTAAGTTTGTAAAAATCGGTTCATCCATCTCTGAGAAAAGTGAGTGAGATTGTGTTCGCGTACACACACACAGACTCACATACACACACACACATACATACACACACACATACATACACACACAGACATTTGCCGAACTCGACGAACTGAATCGAATGGTATATGTCACTCGGCCCTCCGGGCCTCCGTTAAAAAGTCGGTTTTCAGAGCAATTGCAATACCTTTCTATTGAGAAAGGCAAAAAACATCCATTGGTGGATATGCCGATCCATAAAAATTAGACTAATGTAGTGTGCTAGGTATTGGGGCAAAGCAATCTTCAATGCTGCCTATAAGGTAAGGGAGAGGGCTGAGTTGTGAACCATCAGTATTTTATTTTTCTCTAATTGAGCAGTATCGCCATCAGTCTGTGTAAGTTTGTATTTTATCATGAGCTAGTTTTTGAACCAAGACAGAAGCGTACAACTGTACTGCAGACGTCGTATTCACAATTGATCGCGAAAAGTTTTTTGATTGTTTGTGAAGTGATATCCAATTGGCTGAATTTGTCTAGAAAATGTGAGTGTTACGCATATTTGTTGTGCTCTGATTCTATTTTTCGATCCACTATTGATTTATGTCTTATTGAGATTCTACGTGTTGTTGTTTTTGACCTTTGAAAATTATTTGAATCATTAAACATGCAGTTTTTCTCCCTACGGCGACGAACTGGATTAAACCCGAGCCCTTATTTTCCTTATAAGTAGAGATGTCACACTATTACGTTGATCAATTGGCCAGGATTATGCTTAAATTTTACATTGGCTGGTCAGTGAAAAAAGTTTCGAAGTCTTTACGGCATACGTACAACTATGAGTATTTGACTTCGTTTCGAATTTTATCAGGATTTGCCAGATGATTCACAACTCAGCCTCTTTTTAAAAACAGCTAAAAATAACGTCCTCCAAAAATTGACCGTAGAGACTTACGCTTCGATCAAAACACAAGTCTGTCTAGATAAAAAAAGTTGCGTCTTCTGTTCACTTTTCCAAAGATATGTTGGATTCTTCGATAACTGATCAACAGCCTGCGCCCATTGGCTGAAAACTTCGTCGGCAGATTTCGAGAAAGGCGATCAATAACAGATCAGATGTCTAGCGAACACATCATCTCTTTGTGGATTTCAAGGCAGCCTACGATTCAGTGAAACAAAACGAAATGTGAGAGATAATGTTCAAACATGGCTTTCCTACAAACCTGATCAAGCTGATTCGTATGACGCTGGGTGGTTCGAAATAACCGGAGGACATTCAACTCGTTGTAACGTTGAGCTTGAGCTTGTACGACCACCCCTGGCTGCTACTCCGTTATCGATCGGGACTAGCTGAAGTTGCACAGGGAATCAGCAGATAATTATGCTTGGGATTAGCGAAACATCTTTCAATGTGTAACTCCTCGTAATCCTAAAGTGTTTCTGATCAATACCGGCGCCGGCCAGGCCCGAACGTAGATCGGCGGAAGGAAAGGGAAGGAATGGTTAGTCCGATACTTGCTTTTGCTAGAGGTCGTATATACTACTGCGCACTCCACAAGTATCACGGGAGGAGGATATGTTTGTTAGTAGAGTATAGAAGTTGGATATACTTCTTCTTTACCGACGCCAGAGAGGTGATTCCACTACCTGGACTAGATATCGATCCACCAATTTCATGGACCGGGGATCAACGGGCTTTACTTCCCTTCCGAAGGAAGACGTGACCACAGATTTTTTCACCTCAGAAAAATCTCAACGACCTCGGCTGGAATTCAACCCAGGCCAACTGGAATGAGTGGCGGTCACCACTTAACCACCGGCGCCGTCGACATTCAACTCGTTGTGGCGTTAGATGGATTAAAGCATGGTGACGCAGCTAGTAGACAGCGAGACGCAGCGTGAGCGGTGTTGGTTCTGAAGCGGGAATCGAGGAGATACGGAATTACATTACACTAGTTTACAAATTTTGGGGTGATAGCATGAAGTTAAGAAAAAAAGATGTTTCCTAAGTCAATTTTGGGTCGCTGAGTGCGAAAATCATATTAATTTTCTTTTTCAAAGAATCGTTTTCGAGATTTTTTTAAAAACGTGTTTTGGGTACTTTTTACAGTTACTGATCAATATCTCAGGAACAAATCATCCGGTTAATACAATCGACTCACCATTCGAAAGGTTTTGATGTGCCCACCCAAAACTTTATAACATGTTTGGATTAAATATCAACAATTTAGGGTTAAGAGCAAAGTAATTTTTTGTGAGATTATTACTCATTTTTAGTTGATTTTTCATATAAAATAATAATTCAGCAAAAAAAATCTTTTAATACCTTATGTGACTCACAAACTTCTCACGAGAATTTTAAGCCTAAGACCACGAAAATCCGATAAAAACTGTTGATGTTATTAAGCACTGAGTAAAATTGTTCTGTTTTACACATATATCTATTTTGGTCTTAAATTAGATTACACTAGTTTACAAGAAAAATGAAGTTCCGAGAAAAAATGTTTTCAAGATCAATTTTGAGTCGCTGAACACGGAAATCATACTCAATTTCTCTTTCAAAGAAATTCGAGTTTTTTTCCGAACACATTTTTTGCTTAACTTTCTTTGTTTTAGCTCGAATTTTTTATTACAGAAAGATTATTTTTTCATATTTTCAGAATCTAATAGCGATAAACTAAGAAGAAAAATGTTTTCTAACTCAATTTTGGGTCATTTTTTTCTCAAAGAATCATTTACGAGATTTTGGAATTTTTGGATTATACTGTTTCCCGATTCTGTAAAAAACGTTTACGATGCCAAAAACTTAATAAACAGCCTTGATGGAACCCACAAGATCGACTTGGATGAAATCGATTATAAAAAGCGAACCTTTTGTAGAAAATTATCTGAAAATAAATAACAATTGAAGGATGCTGAGTATGAGTACCGTTACCACCAGGAACAAAGCATTCATGAGTGTATGAATCTGATTCAAAATAACCTAAAGCGAGTCCCTTCTTTGTTTTGGTCCTGTCAATGACAAGTGAAAATCAACCCAAATTCCCCAGGACAATTCATATCATGGCACAGAATCCACGAAATCCGAATCGTCGGCAGATAGTTTTGCAAACTTTTTCCAGAGCGTCTCACAGCGTTGTCATAAGTCATTAGTGTTCCAAGAATAAAGTGAATATGAATTCACTGATAACACTAGTTTACAAGAAAAATGAAGCTTCGAGAAAATGTATTTTCTAGCCTAATTTTGGGTCGTTGAACACGATTCATTTTTTTTTGTTTCATTCATTCATTCATATTCATTTTTTTTTTGTTCAAAGAGATTTTGAGAAATTCTCAAAAAACTTGAGTACTTTTTTTAGTTTTTAGTCAATATTTCGTGTGAAAATCATCCAAATAATATAATCAATAGTAGGTTGAAAGGTGCCGAGATGCCCTTTTCAAAAACATGTACGTGTCGATCATATGTAAAATTTTTAATTTTGCAAGGGACCCAAGTTAAAAACCTGTTTTAATCCACCTAGCGGTGCAATTGTGCCTTTCTCAATCATGAACCCGAGAATTTTTTTTTATTAAAAGCTTTCAAATGTGTACATTACAATTTTATTATACATGACTTGACAACTATATACAAGAAAAGAAATCATTATTCGAGTTCTAAAATTTTGCAAAAGAAAAAAACAGCCACGGTAATATTGAATTGAAAAGAGGAGCGAAATCGGCAAAGTCCCAAAAAGTCGATATTCATAAAAAATTCGGGGTAACATAAAATCTCGACGTTTCATGCATTTTAAAGATGTTTGGCATCAAAAATACGAATTCGATTTCTGAAATTTCATGGGGTCCCCCTTTGAAAAAAATGAGCTCCGGTTTATATGGGTTTAGTCTATATTTCCGGAACCATATAAGCGATCCCTACGAAATATTATAGACATATATGAGGATATTATAGCTATCATCTGGGACTAAGTTTGTGAAAATTCGCCCAACCATTTCCGGGAAACTGATGTGAGTTCGTTAATTTTGAAAGATGGCCGCTTTTCCCAGGCACTTCCGGAATCGTCTATGGTGGTCAATGTAGTCAGCGAAAGTTTGGTTGGCCGTCGGTGACCTAGAACTGCAAATTTAAGTTGATTCAGAGACATTTTTGCGAAATTTTTACCTTTTTTTGCTTTCATCGGAGTATCGGTTTGAATCGCAATTTGCTATGTAATCGCACGCCACAACCCGTAACTCCGGAACCGGAAGTCGGATCGGGATGAAATTTAATAGCCATTTACGGGGGCGCAACACCTTTCATTTGAGAAGCTCGATTAGCATCAACCGGCGGATACGTATTCCCTTACAATGGCATCAAATCAAAGAATACTTCAAATTACATGCGACAAAATATGTGCAATTCAGAATAAAAAGAAATGAAAACTACTTAATTATTTGCAATAAAATAGGATCGGAAAAATTAGTTGCTTAACCAAGGATCATTCTCAGAGATTGCACTTTTGATGAATCACCTTATAAAATAGGTGATAAGGGGCGCGGACTAAAATAGCTGACCACCGCCTATTCGGAAATTCTCAGTTTGGCAAAGGAAATGTAACTTAAACCCCAGACAGCCGACTGTTGGGAGTGTGCTAAACATGGCAATTAACAACATAGTGCATGTGGTACTCAAAGTGATGTTACCAAGAATATGGGAATGAGAACAATCACCACAACGAGCATGATTTAATGGATTAAAATCATATCAATAATAAGTCAATCAAACATTTACTCTTCGTGACATGACAGCCGCAAACTGGCAGCTCTCGAGTACTCCTCTCAGACAAGGCCATGCGCACTCCCCACACATACCAACTACCATACGCGTTAGTCCTCTTATAGGCCAAATAAAGAAACTATTTTGCTCAATTCAAAAATGTATCAGCCTGGTCGGCGCCACCCAGCGGATAACTAGAAACTTATAAACTTTTGCGCGTTTCCTTACAAAACTACCAGATGAACATACCTTTCAAATTTTACTCGACAAAAATGAATAAAATTAAACGCAGACGCTCATTCGCAACAAAATAAGAGCGGAAAAAACTAAACTTGCTCATTTTCAAATACAGCGCTATAGACAAATCACCATACTAAAATTTGATGATAGAGGACGCGGGTGAACCGAGCTAACCACCACACAAGCCATGATTATATGTGGAAGTATTAGAAAATTATCTAGGAATTTTCGAGCAGCATCCTGGATTGACAATTTTTGAAGAACAAATTGTTTTATTTTGAATTCTACAAACTACACTGGGTATAACACAATATAATAGAAAAGGCCTCATCGAGTTATCACAGAGAGAGAAAGATTAATATCGTTGTATTAATACGTTTACCCAACAACGTATTCTTCGGTTAACCAACATTGTCGGACATTTTATTAATGTTCGTTCGATATATTATTGGTATTGAATCGGGTAATAAAATGATCTTGGTAGGGATTTTTGCTTTTTTTAATTCGTTTATTTGGCACGGCTCAAGGCGTTAGCTTCACGGAGCCGTGGGTCTTTTATATATTTACATGATGTAAACAATAAAAATAATAATTAATGCTAAGATCGATCCCGTACGCGCGATTTGCCATTGCGCGCGGAGACCCGTTTTCGTATCGGGGAAATATTTGCATCCGCGTCAAATATACCATGGGGGTCATTTGTATTTCTGTTGTCTTTGCACATGTCCGGGTCATCATCGGGGTTACTGCCTTGATGTTCGCGATCAGGTGTTGTTCCTAACTTCATTCCCTTTCGGGTCACGAGCGTGAACCCTCCGTCATTGCTAGTTGCTCCCTCATTGCTGGAATTAGCTGTTGAGTTTGTGGTACTTGACGCGGCTTTCGCAGTTGTCATTATTGCTTGAACAGCAGCCACAAATTTGGCAACCGTTTGTGGCTCAGGGAATGATATTGGAGACTGAGTGTTGGTATTTCTTTCTGTAGATGAGCTTTTCTTAGCGGTTTCTGGGCAGGGTTGTCCGTAATGTACCGTTTGTTCACAGAACTGGCACGTGTTAGTTTGTCCTTGATATGTACATAGAGTTCGCTGTATAATGGTATCACCCCCTTCTGTTGTGTACTGCAGGTAAGGTAGGAGGGAATGGGTTGGTCTACCCGCATTCTCACTACAAAAACCCCATTTAAAATGCCTGGAAAGTAGTTCCTCCACGTATCCTCCGTAATGGATTCCACTTCTCCGAAATACGACATGAATCTTTTAATGGCCACTTTGCAAGTACGTGGTGCCAAATCATGTAATTTAACTTCCACGTTTCCGTTATCCATATACACAGGGATCTTGATTTTTGCGGTGTCACAATCCAGAACGTGTTTCAAGTTGTTTTGCGAAATGAATCTTTTTGCTTGGGCGAATTTGTTGAACGTTATCAGCACCGCGTGTCTGACGTGCTCCAACTGGATGAAACTTACGTCTGAAAACCGAAGCTGCATTTTCTCCTTCAGCAAATGTTCCACATCACCAATTCTCGGTCTTATGCGAAAAGACCGGAAGTCAATGGCCACCGTGTTAGCTCGAAGAATCACATTTTGTTGTCGAGACTCAGTCATCTTGATAGAATAATAGTATCGGTTCCCTTTGTTCTTCAGACAAAGCACACAAGAAAAAGCAACTGCTTGCGCTGGCTTGGGTAGCAGCAGAGAGGACACTGGTATTGTGACTGATGCCTTTGGTGGTTGAAAATAGACTGAGGGATTTTTACTTTATCGCAGTTTCAATGCAGAAATAATGAAATATGACTTTTCAATCCTTGTTCAAAAATTCTCAAAAAATGTTATATGAAATTGAAAACCTACTAACATTGAAAAGCGACAACACAGTTAGTTAATCGCAACGGATTAATATAGAGAAAACACGTATCCTTCTCTCCCGATCAATGCCCAAAAAAGCGATGCGGATGAAATAATTCCGGCGTTCCAGCGAAACCCCATTGTAAATTGCGATAACTCTCCAAAGAAAATTTCCTCACTTCCACCACAAAAATACTTCCTTCACGGATATCCAACACTATCAAATCCCTAAGACTATTCGCAAACGTTGATGATTTTCGCATGGACTTTGCCATTTCACACCTCCGACCACAACAAATAAATCGCAATGATAATACTTCTCACTAATGACGACTTCCAGAAAAAATCCGTCAAAACAAGCAAACGTACACGAAGAACTTTATTTAGTAATAGCATATTTTTCTATCACCCATGTAAACCACAAACACTGCCAAGTCTCTGTGCAATAACCGAGAATTGGTAAGAGATACTAAATTCATCATAAAACATCTGTATTGCTCGAAGCATTCCCAAAACTGCTATTAAGTTTCAAACTCATACCGGCTTGAACCTTCGTTCGAACCGGTCACAAATTTTGATAGCTCCTGGTTTACCTAGAGTTTTTCAACAGCAACAGTCTTTCTCAAGGCTACCTATATTTTCGCTCGATCAGTCTTTCTCAAGACTAGCTATATTTTTTCGACAATTAGTCTTTCTCAAGACTACCTACTTTTTCTACTCAATCAGTCTTTTTCAAGACTAAAACATTTTTCAAGAACAATTCGGCCTAAAGAAATATTAATTTCTTCCAACATGCCTGGGTCCTCCCAGAAAGGCCGTGTGCCAAAAATTAAAGCTAAACGGAAAAGGGTATCTTCTCCACCCGAAAATTCAATTGACTGCAGCAACTCATTCGATGTTTTATCCGAATGTGAAGCTGATGAAATTTCTAAATTTCCTCGCATTGCGCATAATGCCAATGAGAAGAAAACGCAATCACCTCCGCCTATAACAGTGATGATCTCCGACTTCAAAGCCTTTCGAACTGAGCTTTCGACGTTCCTTCCGGACGTAAAAGTCTCTTTTCAGATTGGCTGAAGAGGAAGAATGTCGAGTTACAGCGAAGGAATTGATTGGCCACAAACGACCACTCCAGTATCTTACGGAGAAGTTATATAAATTTTATTCATATGGTTTTAAGACAGATAGATCATTCAAGGCTGTCTTGAAAGGGCTACCTCAGGGTCAAAGTTTGGATGAAATCATTGGCGGATCCAGGGGTAGGGTCTTGGGGGTCCGGACCCCCCCGAAAAATTTTAACTTCTTGAGAAATTTTAAAATATTTATTTTATTTTAATTTCAAAATTATTCCAAACCAGATTCGATTATAAAAACTGATATTAATTAAATGATGATATTACATATTACGTATTGTACAATGAACATTTCAAAGTCGAAATTTTGGACCCCTTCCGAAATTTTTTTCTGGATCCGCTCCTGGATGAAATATCCAGTGAATTGAAAAATATACTTGGCTTTTCTCCTTCACAAATTATTCTTATGAAGAGAAAGGCTAGCGGCGAGAACACGCAAGTACGCTCTGGAATTATCCAGGAGCTTTATGTAATTCATTTTAACCGTAATGAGGTTAATAATTTGAAAGTATTTGAAAAAGCACGTTTTATGTTCCACGTGCGAGTAAAGTGGAAACATTATAGACATACTATGTTGCGTTTCGGCTTCGCCTCATCAGAAACCGACACTAACGTATTGTCGGAATAGATTAGCGCCGGCTTGACGCAAATCCCTTAAAATTAAAACACACTATGTGTTTCCATCAAACGACTGATCAAACGTGATGTCCCGTTAGAGCAGAAGTTCTGTTTATGCCGATGAGACACAAGTGAAGCCGAAACTTGTCTTGGCTTAGCAGGCCTATGCGAAAGCACTATGCTATATTTCACCCTAAGGAGGAAAATTTGGTAAAAACCAAAATTTCTCACTAGGGTGAAAATTTGTTGGTATAAACCAGTCTTTGTACAGGAGGGCACAAATCCTTATTTCATACTATGTTGCGTTTCGGCTTCGCCTCACCAGAAACCGACACTAACGTATTGTCGGAATAGATTAGCGCCGGCTTGACGCAAATCCCTTAAAACTAAAACACACTATGTGTTTCCATCAAACGACTGATCAAACGTGATGTCCCGTTAGAGCAGAAGTTCTGTTTATGCCGATGAGACACAAGTGAAGCCGAAACTTGTCTTGGCTTAGCAGGCCTATGCGAAAGCACTATGCTATATTTCACCCTAAGGAGGAAAATTTGGTAAAAACCAAAATTTCTCACTAGGGTGAAAATTTGTTGGTATAAACCAGTCTTTGTACAGGAGGGCACAAATCCTTATTTCATACTATGTTGCGTTTCGGCTTCGCCTCACCAGAAACCGACACTAACGTATTGTCGGAATAGATTAGCGCCGGCTTGACGCAAATCCCTTAAAACTAAAACACACTATGTGTTTCCATCAAACGACTGATCAAACGTGATGTCCCGTTAGAGCAGAAGTTCTGTTTATGCTTTCCTCCTTAGGGTGAAATATAGCATAGTGCTTTCGCATAGGCCTGCTAAGCCAAGACAAGTTTCGGCTTCACTTGTGTCTCATCGGCATAAACAGAACTTCTGCTCTAACGGGACATCACGTTTGATCAGTCGTTTGATGGAAACACATAGTGTGTTTTAGTTTTAAGGGATTTGCGTCAAGCCGGCGCTAATCTATTCCGACAATACGTTAGTGTCGGTTTCTGATGAGGCGAAGCCGAAACGCAACATAGTATGAAATAAGGATTTGTGCCCTCCTGTACAAAGACTGGTTTATACCAACAAATTTTCACCCTAGTGAGAAATTTTGGTTTTTACCAAATTTTCCTCCTTAGGGTGAAATATAGCATAGAACATTATAGACGACATGGGGGCAGAATTCAAAATCTGACCCAGTGTCGTAGATGCCAAGGCTTTAGGCACGGCACAAAAAATTGTCATTTGGATTCCAAATGTATGAGCTGTGGTGATAAATCGCACACGAAAGATACTTGTCCGGTGAAAAAAACCACAAAAAGTTTCAAATGCGCTAATTGTAGCGAAAATCATAAATCGAATTTCTGGGGTTGTCCTGTTCGAGAAAAAATTATAAATTCTCGTTCTAGACAACAAAAACAACAAATAAAAAATGTACCTACTTCTTCAGGTACACTTCAAGAAAACACGCCCAAATCCGATTCAAAATAGATTAACAACTTCTTCTACCTCCGACACACCATCCTATAATGGTGTGTCATCTTATGCTTCAGTGGCAGGTAGCAATGCCAAAATAACAGCTTCAACTACCACGCCCTCAATCTCGTTTGCATCCAACGCTTCCTTTAGTCCAATGGATGTAGGTAGCGTAACGGAAGAAAAATTAAAATACTTACAGGAGTCTATGTTGCCTATGATGATTACTATGTTAAATTCTACCTCCATGTTTGAAGCTTTTCAAGCGAGGTGGGAATTTGCTAACAAAATTGTAATGAAATTAAAGTTTAACAATGACTTTAAATAATCATTTAAATTTATTAAATTGGAATGTTCGTTCATTAAAAACGTGCGAAGACGAATTTTTCAACTTCTTGAGGATACATAATGTGCATATAGCCGTTGTGACCGAAACTTTTTTAAAACCAAATATTAAATTGAAGAGTAACTCTAATTTTGTTATTCATCGGTTTGATCGAATTGTTGGATTCGGCGGAGGAATCGCAATAGCGGTTAATCGCAGGATCAAACATTTCGTTACGCCGTCTCTTGACACCAAGGTGATCGAGAGTTTGGGTATCGAAGTTGAAACTGATCTTGGTATCATTTTTATTGCTGCAGCCTATTTGCCTTTTCAGTGCACTGGCGAGCAAATGAATTTCTTGAAAGGAGACTTACAAAAACTTACAAGAAATCGGTCGAAATTCTTCATAATCGGTGATTTTAACGCCAAACACCGAGCCTGGAATAATGCTCAAAGCAATTCCAACGGTGAACTACTTTTTAATGATTGCTCTGTTGGTTATTATTCAATTTTGTTCCCGAATGGTCCTACATGCTATTCGTCTGTAAGGAATCCATCAACAATTGATTTGGTTTTGACAGATCAAAGTCACCTTTGTAGCGAATTGACCTACTGACTTTGATTCTGATCATCTTCCAGTAACTTTTTCACTTTCTCAAGAAGCTCAGTGTTCAATTATCACAAAGCGAATTGGGAAAGGTACAAAACTTATATTGAGAATAATTTTAATCATGACCTTAATTTACAAAATAAAGCTGACATTGATACGGCATTACAAAATTTAAGTATATCTATAGTTGATGCTAGAAAATTATTAACACAGACAAAATTTAATACTCCTATTATTGACGACGATCTTCAACTTCTGATTCGCTTGAAGAATGTTCGAAGACGTCAATATCAACGTTCTCGTGATCCTGCTATGAAATGTATCTATCAGGATCTACAAAAAGAAATTAAGCATAGATTCTCACTCTTAAGAAATGAAAATTTCGCGAAAGAAGTTGAACAAATCAAGCCAAATTCTAAATTTTTCTGGAAACTTTCTAAGGTTCTTAAGAAACCTCAGAAACCAATTCTAGCTTTGAAGGAAGGTGACCACATACTTCTTACAAACGAAGAAAAAGCTCAAAAACTTGCTCAGCAGTTTGAAAGCGTCCATAATTTTAATCTCAACGTTGTGAGTCCTATTGAAACCGAAGTCTTACAAAAATATGAAAACGTTTCAAATCAAGTATTGTCTCTAGACGATATTGTTGAAACAAACTATGATAAGATCAAATCCATCATGAAAAAGTTAAAAAATATGAAAGCTCCAGGTTATGATGGAATTTTCAACATTCTTCTTAAAACCTTCCCGAAATCACCATGAGATACTTGTTCAAAATATTCATCAAATGTTTTGAATTAGCATACTTCCCTGAAAGATGGAAAAATGCCAAGATTATTCCCATTTTGAAGCCAGATAAAACCCAGCAGAAGCATCTGGCTATCGACCAATTAGCTTACTCTCTTCTATTAGTAAATTATTTGAAAAAATCATCCTAACTAGAATGATGTCACATATCAATGAGAATTCTATTTTTCTTCCTGAGCAGTTAGGAATTCGTATTGGACATTCAACTACTCATCAACTTGTGAGAGTAACTAACATGATAAAGGCAAATATCTCAGAGGGCTATTCCACTGGAGTTGCTCTTCTAGACATCGAAAAAGCTTTCGACAGTGTTTGGCACAAAGGATTAATTGCCAAAATGTGGGATTTCAATTTTCCAATTTACATAATAAAGATAATTAAAAATTATCTTACTAACCGTACCCCACAGGTTTCTTATCAGAATTGTAAATCTAATAAGCTACCCGTTAAAGCAGGCGTCCCTCAAGGATCAAGCGTCGCACCAATACTATACAATATTTTTACCTCTGATCTTCCAAATCTACCTACAGGCTGTAAAAAGTCACTCTTCTGTGATGATACAAGCATCTCAGCCACTGGGAGGAGTCTTCGTATTATCTGCAGTCGACTGCAACGCAGCTTGAATACTTTCAATGATTACCTGAAAAAATGGAAAATTTCCACTAATGCGGCAAAAACACAATTGATTGTGTTTCCGCATAAGCCAAGAGCTTCTTCTCTTAAACCAAATAATAACCATACTATTAAATTTAATGGTTTGGATTTAACGTGGACAGATCAAGTTAAATACTTGGGTTTGATTTACGATAAAAAACACACTTTTAAGAATCACATTGAAGGAATCCAAACAAAATGCAACAAATATATAAAATATTTATACCCTCTTATAAATAGGAATTCAAGGCTCTGCCTAAAGAACAAACTATTCATTTATAAACAAATATTTAGACCGGCAATGCTATATGCAGTTCCAATCTGGGCAAGTTGTTGTGCTACTAGGAAGAAAACGCTTCAAAGAATTCAGAATAAAATCCTGAAAATGATTTTGAAGCGTCCTCCCTGGTTTAGCACAAATGAGTTGCACAAACTTGCCAACATAGAAACATTAGAAATTATGACGAACAGTATTATAAGAAACTTCCGACAAAAATCGTTGCAATCTTCAATTGCAACGATTAGCTCTCTTTATAGTTTATTAGTTTATAAGATTTGTTTAGCTCCTTATTCAGAAGACAAGTAGGTTTAAAAAATCCTACTGAAAAAAATACTTAACTGCGAAAGCATATTATAACTTAATAATAATTAACTGAATCTTGTAAACAATAGGGATGAAAAGTCACCACTTGTGGCTGAACACTCAATATACTAAATTAGAAATGTAATGCAAACAAAACAATATAATCAAAATAATATATAAAAAAAGTTTCAAACTGTTGGAAGAAAACATCGCACATTTTTGGTAGCTCTCGGTAGGCATCGCAAAAAAACGAATATTATACAGTGAATATTCTGACGAAGTCATGTTTGTGAGACTGCATTTGTATAAAAAAAACGTGATGAGAATCTGTTTTTGGTCGGTGAGAATACAAAATATAATACTTTCTTTGGTCGCTGAGGTACGACGCATCAATATATGTCACTCGTTCACTCACTGATAATCACTTCTCAGATTTCTCGAAATACACACTTAACTGTTTTTAAGCGTATATCTTCCATATTACACAAAGATATCTGTATGTTATTATTACTTTAACAACAAGCAGGTACTTGTGGGTAGGTTTTTACCGAGGGATTGCCCTTCCTATGATGATTCTCAAGGATAGACCGTTCTAACATCAAATTATGGTCTTGTCAAATTTTGGTCTTGTCAAACTGCAAATGACGTGAAAACCCAAGATGATACCAGATAAGGTATAGGCATACATAAAGCGAGAGTTTTGGTTTTACAATTGGCTACATCTATATTGCGTAAATACTGCTTTACTTCCAGAAAAAAGAAGTTATTTAAATCAAAATTAATTAAAACAATGTTTTCAACATAGAAACTAGCGCTAGCCTTTTTGAGGTTCTCAAGACGTTTGCCACCAATAATATTATTGTACACACATGCATGCACCTTATGCAGATTATCTTGAATCTGTTTTGCGCTTGTCAAATCTGCTACTCTTCTTATTCTTATCCTGACACGCTCTTCTTCCCTTTGGGGCAGACCCTCGGTTTTTACACTTGATAAATTTAATTGAAACAACACGCAAAAAAACAATTGAGCAATCTGGCAGTGTTGCCTGTTACTTCCAGCAAGACAGTAGTGATCTTTGAAGACTTTTAATATTCAGTCGTTGTTTCCGTAGGTTAATCGTGAGAGTAAACAATTGATGCAAAAGTTCAAACTCTATCTAGTATCTACAAATCGTCTGTTAAATCGAAAGTATAGCAAGCACACAAACAGCCGATAAGGAAATCTAACTACCGCTTCTATTTCTATTGTGTACAAACATAATCGACAGTGCATCTGCGTTCGCACCAAACACAATTGCTCTGTTAACCGTAAGGTTAAAGCACTTTGTTAAACTTCCACGCCTCGTGCACGCATCTGTTCATATGGAAAACCAGCATATGAACACACACATTTTGTTTCGTCGCTAGACATGCACCGAACATCCTGATACAATAACCGGCAGAGTGAAACGGGTCAAAATGCACGCGTTCAACATAAAACTTGCTGCAAAAATCATTAGTTTGAATGGACATTTTGACCTTTTCGAATAGAAAACCGATTTGAAAATTGCATAAAAAGTTATACCCAATGTACGTAGAGTCGTCTGCTGCAGTTAACTAGTGGCATTATACCAATAGGTACAGGGTTGGGATTCATGAAATGGTTTTTCAACATTATGAACCTTTTCCTCACGGGTATCGTTTTACATCGTTTTACTCGAGCGGTGCACAATAAAAAACAAGTGCACTGCAATATATCAACCACGTTACGAGGCACGAGGAAATTAATTCACCTTAACCGAAGGGAAAAAACCTCTACCTGAAGAAACACTGATAGTAAACAAACGCAATAAAATAATCAAACTTCACTTATTAGAAATTAAACTGAAAGTTAAATACTCCCATATCGGACGGGGAGATCTTTCACACGTGATAGCAATTTCACAGGATGGGAAGATCGTGCAGAGGCAGAGCCGCTTTTTTCCAACTTCTTTTTTAGACATTTTAAAGACATGGAAAACTTTCCCGCCACGAGCCACCCATTGAATCACCTGATGCTGCCTCTCTGCCATTCAAATGCCCATCCCGAAATGCGATTTCAAACGGCCGGGGTAGCGAAAATGTAACGTTCGCGCGTAGGTTATGTGGATGCTGCTGACTGGCTACGGGCTTATCGTCGTTGGCAAGAAGCAAGGGGGAAAGGGGGCTTTTCACCACAAACAGACAGGGCGCGGAATTGTTTCTGCATAAATGAAGAGGCAGAAAAGGGCTGAGAAAAAAATTCATCTCATGTTTTCTACAGTGAATCCAGAGTTTTTGTGTCTGTTTGTGATTTTTATTTGTTCACCTGCTGTGTTTAATATATAATACGAACTCATTTTGTCGGTTGAGAAAATGGTAAACGAACCGAAATGTTGCGATTGAGCGAATAATAGGAATGATGAATTTGCTGCGGAGGACGAAGAAAGTATGCGATTATTATGTAATTGTCGTCAACAGTAAATTACTTATGAAGATGTCGCTGAACTGACAGACTGATTAGAATAAGATGAATTTTTGGTTCGTTTCAGTGATTAACTTCTTCGAATAGACTCACGTTTTACCTTCCCCATACATTTTTTTCAATGTCACCTGAGTGAGCGGCACGTCCTATCGTTCAAGCTACTTGAACTTGAATGGGTATCGCGCCGTCGAGAAGAAGCCGAGCGCCAAGTTGCATAGCCACCCTCCAGCCCCAACCGAATTTATGCCGCTCATATGTCCGGTTATTAAATTATTATATTGCTACCGTGCATACCAACATAAACACTGCACAATCCACCTGTTGTGCCTATCCGCTCTCCTTCGCCGTTGCACTAGACTTGCCGCCAGTGCAGACACACTCCAGGTATGGTTATGGTGCAGCTGTTTTGGCAGCCTCACCGAGGCGAGGACGACTTTGTGTGACCGTTGCAAGTCGTTATAGCTGTACATACCTTACGTTCAGCAGTAAAATTTGCAATGCAGAGTTGCACGTGTTGTGACGAAGTAAAAAGTAGTGAAATGGGTCGATTCGTTTTATATAAGTCAATGTCATCCAGCTGGCAATAGTGGACCTGGGCGGCTGTGTAAACCAGTCTCTTCGAAAGTAGGCAAATGGATGATGGAGGAAATGTAATTAACGTTAGGCATTTTTACCCCCTTTAGATGCGAAGGCTGACTTATGACTCTTTATTTTCAATTTATTCCAAGATAAAACGGATAAGATTTAAATATTTATCAGGTTAAAATGGCATCAATTACGAAGACAGTGGAGGAAAGTTGCCCCTTCCATTCCGCTCCGCAGCGCTGCTGGTGGTGTTGCACATGGAAACGGAGTGTAAGCCAATTTTCCGCATGAAGAATTTTGTTGCCGCTCGCTGCTAATGGTGAGTGACTTTTTGTATTAGGTATTTTGCAGGTCTCGCCTGAACGGGAGAACAAACGATCGTGACTTTTAAAAGTAGCTTCGATGAAAACAGTCGACGAAGGCAGCGCAAAGTAGCTATTAGAAGTTCAAATAGCATGAACTGCTTCCGAGATGCCAACTTTCGCATGGGTAATCTTGCGGAAGTTTTTTTTTCGGCCGACAACGAAATAAGAAGCTCGAACGTCGCGACACGTTCTTGTCTCTCGGTCTATGCAGATGTTGAACAAACAGCTATGTCGTAAGAACAAACGGTATCTTTGATGCACTACTGTCTGTTGGTGCACCAGAGAAACCCTGAACCGAACTTGCTGAAGTGGAAAAGGTGCATCCGATATAATCAAGGTTGCGTTTTTCTTCTGCGCTGCAGAGAAATTTTCTACCGGAAATAAGACAAGAGCCAACTAGAGGCCCGACCTACGGCGATGGGGGATGCTAACGAACCGACCGACGACTAAACGTGCAAATAATCTCAAGTGTCTATTCACGAGTGCACTCGAATGTTTCTTCCCCTTGTAGTTCTATTTCTAGACCGGAGCTCATGGAGACAAATTAGAGTTTACGGTTTTTTATGTCATCAAGAAGTTTTGCATGTGTTGTAAGCGGAAGCAACTCGAGGTCGGGCTCAAGAAGCATTTGCATTGTAACGACAATCCTTGAAACTTGTTGAGTGGTACAATTGTTTTTCTGCATCGTTGCCCGTTGTTTAGTACTATGTCAATCGTTGAATCTAGGCGTAGAAGGTCGCTCCGAACAGAAGAGGAGCGAAAATCTAGCTTTAAGGGATCACTTCAATGGAAAAGTCAGGCTGACCGTGAAAGTATGCTAGGGACACTATTGGTTACATTGATGGATTAGAGCAAGACACTTCAGCAGCGAATCGGCCGTAATATTTGAAGTGTAATTTTTAATGAAACATATTAAAAAAATGCTCAGGTTCTAGTACCTACATATACTTTGACACTCTGTAGGTTGAAATTGGAGAGAAATGAAGAAATCCACTTTCACATTTTTGTCTGATATCAGGATATTACTTGCTCTGACATCAGTCTGTTTCATCATCTCGCATAGAACAGAAGTCAGAAAGTATGTGAATAGCAAACAAACAAAATACTACCCGCGCCACTCCGCTTTAGTGTGTACATTTATACTAAACTGCAAAGTCCCGTCGCCCCCAATTGCAAGTGAAATGAATGAATCATAACAGAAATTGTGCCCATTACAGGAAAACACATTTTTGGCAGATCCGTCTTAGACCCGCAGTGCGCAAGGTGGAACAGTTGATAACAGTTGAGAAAATGGAACTTGTGCTTACAGAAATGTCACACATACAGCTATATCATACGAGGTATATAGTACTAGTAACCATCAAATCGCTAGCCGAAGCAGAAAGCTTCGTTGCATACAATCAGTTTGCAACACGACGTCGAATACGAAAACATCAAAACCAAGATCCTCGTGGAAATGGACAATGATCTGACGGAAATTCGCGTACACGATTTTGCAACGTTAACTAGTACGGATTATATTAACCATCCGGCACTCGAGCCGTTGTATTTTGTGCAACAGCTTTCGAAACTCTAGCGAAATCTTCTTCCAGCACCAGCGGCTGCTCATTCGGGGAGCCATTCGCGCGAGTGCCGGAGCGTTAAAAGAAGTGTGGAGAAGTGGAATCCGTTCACAAATGACACTTCGAGAAACTTTTTCTTTGGCATATTCTGAACGGTGTTCAGGTGCGAACGTGGCTGAACGAACCTATACCTTCCAACGTAACATTCAATAGCGTTTGAGATATTGATACAGGATCAAATTCACAGTTTCATCACTAGGATTTTTTAAGTTCCTTACAATTTGGATTTCGCAGGTTAAAGATGGTTATTGCATTACGCCTCGATAGTGGTGCATTGAGGAGACCCAGAGGGCTTATGCGTCTTTTTTATGTTTTGAGTTTTTTCATACTCTGCACCTGCACATACAAACGCTCAGCCACTGGTCTGTGCGCGGTGATGTGGCCGACTGACGGGTCGACATGCATTGACTTTTTCTGTGTGCCATGTTTGCAAACATTTTTCCACAATTTGATAATGGTATTCGTGGCCGGGGCTCACAGTGGCTTAAGCCCTCCGCGATGAATAACTTCACACCTACGTTCGCGATCGCGCAAATCTAATAACACCCCGGTAATAAGGATCACGTTTTAGCACTTACGAAGTTTCAAACGCGAACCTACAAACGTCCGTTTTCGCGTGCTCATGAATCGGTCACGTCCGGAAACCATTACTCTCTGTCCTAATAACTTAGGTCCATAATTCGATAGGACCAATCAAAAAATAAGTCTCGTATCCACTAGACCACACGTTCCATGGCGACATCACCGGGAACTCTAGTGATATGGAAGATCTCACTCATCTTAGCATCTTAGCCGCACAAAAAATAAAGTATTAGATTCACGGTCCGCGCGCGATTATCCAAGAACAAACGCGAATATGCGAAAGGCACACGGTTATAAAATAGAATTTATGCACGCCAAGTTACACACACGTTGGCACACGCGACATACAAACGCACACGCGATCGAACACGTTAACATACAAATGCTCGAGCTCTTCGCGATGATACACGCAATCGCGAGTCCCTACGCCCGCACATACCTGAACCGTACAATGAATATCACATTCAGAATCACGGCCCGCTACAATTGGCCTAAAGCAGTGTTTTAGTGGGCACCATTGCCTGTCTCGTCTGCAAATTGTAGTATGTGATTCTGACGAGGAGCCCTTCCGAGAACCTAGGTCTACAGCTCTAGTAGGGCAACTCTCGAAAAAAAATTCATTTTAAAGGGTGTTTACTCGGAATTTTTCGTGAAAAATAGTAATTTTTATTTAAAATGAGTAAAACACCCTTAATTGAAAAATTTGTCATAAAAACTCAACGTAGGTGTTAGGTATTTTTTACATAGAATGTGTATGCAAAGTTTGAAAGAAATCGGTTAAGTAGTTTTGGAATGACAGCTAACACCGCAAGTCATGTTTTTTCAGAGAGGTACTACAAAAACCTTCGTCGCCGAGTCGTTTGTCGATATTTTTGCATAGAAAAATTACAGCATGTTATAGAAATGATATACTATAATGTTCAAAAGTTTTGGTCAATTCGCTTCACGCAAAGTTCTAAAAATATTCGTAAAAAAGTGTTTTTCCTTCACGCTGAAACCCTTCCCCCCACACTGAAAAAAATCCGACCTACAAAATATAATTCTAAGTATCATTTTAAATTAAAATGCATCTAACAAAAATCTTCCAAAATGCGATAGCATCGATAACCAATTTATTCGTGTAATTATGCCCTTTTCAAAATTTATTCACGTTAAATAATCATAAAATGTCAACAATTTAAAGTTTATCGTTTTGAAGACGTAAAAGAAACTTTTTCAGGGGGTGGGCGTAGCGTAGTTGGTAAATCGATTGCCTTGTACGCAGCGCACCAGGGTTCGAATCCCGACCCCGCACATAGGGTTAGAAATTATTCATAAGAGATTTTTCTAACCCGAAAAGGCGATTGACCTTAAGGTTAAAACCTCTATAATCGAAATAAAAAAAAGCTTTTTCAGGGTATTTGGATCATGGAGAAGCTTTCAATAAAAAAGTTTTCCTAACAACTTTCATCATATTTTTATAATTCACGCTATTTAAAGTCAATTTCTTTTTGAATATTATTCTAAACGCTATTTCAAATCAAAATGCTCTTAACAAAAGTTTTCTGAAATGCGGTAGTTCTCGTGATATTTTAAATCGAAGTCTTTTAAAACTAGTAGCATTGCAGGTAGGGATTCTATGATGCCGTGCAGCAGTCGATGCCCAACCGCGATCTTGGGGGACATATATATGCAAGCTATGCAAAGCCTCTGAATTATACTTGACAAGCGACAACTTTAATGCAAAGTCAAAAGAGTATAGCGGTTCGTTAAGGGTGGTAGTGCAACTTTGTTTAACATTTCGGCAAAAGAACACTTGGAACGTTTTAGTTTATCCCCGCGTAGTTTGTACGCGGGACATGCCGAGAGATCATGCAGACTCTCTGCACAGTAAGGACACTTTTCAGCATTCTTTGTGTATGAAGCATTCCCGTGATTTCCACCGCTCTATCCACAGCGGGCCTTTTTGCTGAAATGGGTGGCTGAGTGACCCAATTGTTTACAATTAGAGCAATTCATGGCAAGCGGTACAAACAGACAGATCCCGCGATTAATACTGAATTCAAACGATTGCAATTCAGGATTTTCACCAGCTGAAGTAAGCGATCTTAAAAACGGCCTATACCGTACTGCTACAGAAACTCTCATATTAAACTCCCATCGTTGATGACACCTTCAATTTCTACCCTTACATCTGGAGTATACGTCATAGTCTCGCGTAAAGTCCTCGCTTGAAATTGGCTAATAAAATCTTGACTTAGACTGAGCGGACAGTTGAAATTTCGGTCACAGCCGAGACCCGTTTGTTAGGTCGCGGGAACCTTGGAAGTCGAAATTCGACCTCCGTTTTTCCATCCGGAGAGGAAACCATCGAAAACGTCAACGCTCGGGGTCAGCGCCCGCGCGGACGGGAGAGTGCAATAAATGTGTTAAATAGATAAAAAACACTTATTTTTAAACAGGTTTTCAACGACGAATCGATCCAGCTGGTGCAGCTCACGGGTAATCCTCAAGCGTGAACAAAAGACTTAGGAGTATGGCTTTGAGAAAAAGACACAAAGCAACACCGAGAGAAAGCGTCTAATTGCACACCGCACAGAAATAAATATACACCCGAACTGTCTGAGAATTACTGTACAAATGATGATACCAAACTTTTTAATTATTCTAAGTCAATAAGCCATATGTTTGTTGAAATCTACTACTTTCCTTTATAAACTTTCAGTTGTTGGGGTTGTGTTGTGAGAGCGTGTTTGTTAATTATCTTAGATTTTTTTTGATGGATTACACGGTGCTACAAAAAAAAATTCGGAACTTTTGGCACGCGGTCATTTTTCAACTGATTTTAAATTTGAGTGTTTTTGAAAGAAGAAGAAATAACCTTTCCAACGATAGGTTATGATAGGTTCTTTTGTTAAAAGTACTATGCGGTTTTGGGACAACAATATGAAGTTATCATTTTTTTCCTATTTTTTCATAAATAATATAAAAAATGCTCATCATTTTTATTGGGAAGCGTCTTTGTTTTAATAGAAATTTAAGGAGAACATTTAATTCCGTATCCAACGACCTATTTATGATCAAAATCGGTTTAAAAATGGCAGTTATTAATTTTTTTTTCAAATTAAAAACTGGCTTACATGAACTTTTGAGGGGACGGTCTCATATAAAATTTTCAAAAAAAACGTGTTTTTAGCTTGATTACGTATACATTCAAAAGTATGTGTGTGAACTTTGAACATAAAATTTGATAAAACAACGGAAGACAATTATAGCATCTTATAGTGCGAGACAATACCTCACTAACCCCTTTCGAGTTCATGCGAGCAGGATTCCAATTTGGAAAAAAATTAATAACTCAGCCATTTTCGAACCGATTCTTATCAAAAATAGGTCATTGGATGCGGAATTAAATGTTCTTCTTAAATTTTTATTAAAAAAAAGACTTCTCCTAATAAAATTTTGAGCTATTTTTATCTTTTTATTGAAAAACAGCAAAATAATGGTATCTTTCATATTGTTGTCCCAAAATCGCATATAAAAATATAATTTCTTCTTCTTTCCACTTGAAAAATTTAAAATCGGTTGAAAAATGACAGCGTAATTTTTTTTTTGGTGCGGAAAATTTCAAAAAATCGTTTTTTTTGTTATAAATGAAGATTTTGAGGGTATACGACATTTTTCATACATTGTATTGTGTTGCATTTGATGAGATCTACAACCTATACTAGATGTCTTGAAAAGTACACAATCACTGTAACACTGATTAATTTGCTCTGGATACCCGTTGAGCCAGCCTATTTGGAAAATGAATTCTGTTTCCCTATTTTTGCTTTTTCTCCTAATGGTAAATTGAGCATTTTATAGATGTGATATGACAAAAACAGCCATTTTATGCTGATAAAAATGGTTTGAAGTATTTGGCATAGTTTTTTCGGTACTTGTATGTGACCCTGTTACAAGAAGAAAAAAAAAACGCATTTTGTTTTATTTCTCTTCCTCATGTGTTAACTAGATTATTTAATGGATGTTGTTAATGGCTTCCAACATCTCAATAAATTTGTACGTTTGATAGTGCAAAATATATACTAGATAGTAGAAAGTACCAGATAAAATCAATACAAGGCTCCACTAAAGATCCAATAGGCACGCTAAGCTAATATGAAATATACGAAATAACATGTTCTCTCTGCGATAAAATGTATATTTGACAAACCAAAAAAAAATAGAATTAGAGTTTCGGTTTAACAAGCACATCGCAGAAATTAATAATGCTTCTGATAAATATTTATCATGTCACTTCAAATCTAAGGTAGCTTACACGACTTTTATAAAAAACACGACCTAAATGCTAATGATATAAAAATTCATGATTAATTTTAAATTATTCTATTAATTTTGTAACTTTTTTAATGTCGCCTGACTTTTTATTTTAATGATTTAATTTATTTTATTCTGTTTATTTTTGTGCTTATTTTTATTCGTTTTATCAATTCCATTCATTTTGTTTATTTCATTCATTCTATTCATTTTGATTTTATTATTTTGATCCATATTATTCATTATGTGTGTTTTATTTATTTTTTCATTTTCTTCATTTCATTCCTTTTTTCTAATATTATTCGTTTTATTAGTTTTTACCAGTTCATACATTTTATTCAGCTTCATTTTATTAATTTTGCTCAGTCATTCGTTTCATCGAATTGGTTGGTTTGAACTAGTTAAATTAGTCTATAATTTTATAATTTTTTTCTATATCGTCAAATTGTACATTTAGTGAGCTGAACTAATTTGATTTATTTATTTTAGTTATAATCATTCTACTAACTTTATTAATTTGATGATTTTTTTTCATTTTATGGGTTAATAATTTTTAATTTCATTTGTTTTAAAGCATTTGCCATAATTTATTCAGTATATTCGATGTTTTATTCGTGCAGTACTCGAAACTGTGTTCATCCCCCCTCTAGTTGGGTGCCTACTTCGCAAGAGTTTTGCAAACTAATGAATGTTCTTACAGTGGTATATGTAAGAAATGTTTCATCTCACTGTTAGGTGGATTAAATCGGTTTTTTAATCGATAACATTTTTAAGTGTTCAATAAAACCGATCCCGACGTACTATACGAAACGTTGAATGACTTTTTCCATCATTTTCTTTCTGCTTTTCGAAAAGTTATATGCGGTCTCAGGACACTCTAGTTTTTTCGTCGAACAGTTTATTTTATCAAAGATAAATTAAAATTGAGCATTTAATTAAAAAAATCCTCTAGTTGAACCACTAGCTGGTAGACATATCTAGAGGTTACGTACATTCTGTACAGTATATTCTATTTAGATACCGAGAAGGGTTCTACCCGCGCAAGCTCTCCATCACACCACTTTACGAGATAAAGTTTTAATTCCGAATGCAGCAAAGTTTACGGTATTATCTTCAATCTACTACCAGAAGCATAGCATCCAGAGTCAAGTAGTTTTTCGCTAATGTTTGAACATTGTTGGTAGAAACGAGTCAATTACTGTTTTAACGATTGGCAAAGTTCTCGGTCAGTCGCATCATTACCAAGTGGTGGTGTGCTGCCACTACATGCCATCTTCTAAATGGAACAAGTTGATCCCCATCAAACGTGCAACCAGGTCAGCGTAAAATAAAACATTTGATTTTATTGCTATTAAAATTTACGACGACCTAATGGGAGCGGAATAGAAGCGCCCCGGTGGGATTTAAACCTGAAGATGCGGAGCTCGTGACTTGAATATTTTCGTTTGGAAGCGTGGAAATTGCATCAGTGTCCCCGTTCGGAGGAGTTGGCAATTTTATATTCATCGAATGTTTGCTCAATTGAACCCCCCAGTGGAGCGAGAGAAATGCAATCGAGGAAAATGCTTACTATTCGTACGTACTTACTTTGAATGTGTGCACTTTCGGTTGGATGTTGAATGAGGATAGCTGAAAAGGAATAAATTGGAAAAAAAGAGATTATTTTAAAATTGTTAATCTATGAAGAAAATGCGCAGCATAAAACTATTTCCTAGATTTCGCGAGCAAGATTTGTAAACAATAATCCACATTCAATTGTTTTCCGCTTCACCCGGGGTAAAGGTTTCTAACCCGACGAGGGTGGTGGTGATGGTATAACAAGGCGGATCTTTGCTACAGTTTCTTCCGGCGCTATCTGCGGGCGTAAATCTTTTCATTTGTTCAAGAAAGTGCCAATTCACTTGTTTCCCCGCCCGCAGCAGTAGTTTGCCATTATATTCAAAGCGGAAAAAGTTTTTCAACCATTCGCCGCCGCCATCAGAAATGGGGCGGGGGTGGCTTTTCGTTTGACTAAACCGACTGACAGACTGACTGACGATTGTCGGTTGATATTTTTTGCCACATATTTTAAACTGTGCTGATGTGGCGGAATAAAGATTCCAGCCACCGGGCAGAGCCCGCATGAATAAATGTCAATTTCATTTGCTTTGAAAGGTGGAATGCAATGTGCAACCCAGTGGAGGTCAGTGACACACGAGATTATACTGAAACAGTGTCGATGACTATAAAAGAGTAAAATGCCAGAACGGCTCGAAAGTGAGGTTTATATGATTTGACGTGTTGAATAACACTGGTTTTAAAACTGTTCTATTCAAGGTTTACTTTCGTGTTAGAAAAAAAATATAAAGATTGAAAGCAGACTATTCAACATTAATGGATTCTGGGCTAAAGGCATACCGTAATACAATAATAATAGCACGCAAATTAAGGATAGATGTAAAATTATTCATTTTCTGTTAAATCTTGAAACCCACGTAGCCTGTTATCTCTTACATTTTTTAAGTGGTTCGTAAAAATAATGCCCAGATGCTTATGAATGCTACAATGATAATCCCCAGGGCTGACAGCTATTCTTTTTATATATTCACATCTTAAACTTCAAAGCCTTCCAATTTTAAATTTTTTCCCGAAGAAGCAGTTCTTTAAAAACAATACAATTTGAAGCAGATGGCCCTTTTGGACAAAGGAGACGATATATTGGCAGGTTGGCCTTACATTACCTTCTTGTCGTTTATAAACAACGATCCGACCTTTTTTGAATGCTTATGAATGCTACAATGATAATCCCCAGGGCTGACAGCTATTCTTTTTATATATTCACATCTTAAACATCAAAGCCTTCCAATTTTAAATTTTTTCCCGAAGAAGCAGTTCTTTAAAAACAATACAATTTGAAGCAGATGGCCCTTTTGGACAAAGGAGACGATATATTGGCAGGTTGGCCTTACATTACCTTCTTGTCGTTTATAAACAACGATCCGACCTTTTTTTTAAATTTTTGTGTTTTTTGATATATTCGAGGCTGGCTGTCGATTTCGCGGTGCTGGTCACAGTTTCTGCAGATGTTGTCATAGCTGGAAAATTTGGCCACAAAATTTGGCAATCATGTGCGGTTGAAGTAGTCGGGATGATGACTGTGTTATAGATTTGTTTTCCGTAGCTGATTTTTCATTAACGATTTCTTTACATTGTTGTCCGTAGTGTACCGTATCATCACCGAGCCGACACGTAAGAATTTATGCTTGATATGTGCCCAGCGTTGTTTGACTGATGCTAGTGCCTTGCAATTTACATTGTAGGGTCAGGTATTCATCGGTCCAACTGCGTTCTGACCAAAACACACCCAATGATACCCGATGATAATTTGTTCTCCATGTATCATCCATAATAGATTTCACTTGCCCGTATTGTGAAATGAACTGTTTAATAGCCATATCGCAGACATCTGGTGCCAGGTCGTCTATTAGAGCCTTGGATTTCGCCATCGTCCAAACACAATTAATACTTTTGCGTGAGCGATTATATTGTAGGTTATTAATACTGCGAAGTTGATATGATGGAACCGATGGAATAAGGAACTTCCGCAAGCCTAAGCTAGATCTTCCGAGAGGCAAGCATTAAATCTCCAATTGAGACAGTGCCAAAAGTGGTATATATAATCAATGCAAAAAAAAATTTCAAGTGAGTTTTGACTTACGTAAAAAATTAATGCTGAACACGATTGTTGTGTTGGTTTTTCGATAATTTTGATTTTGAAAAAAACGGATATCAACATGAAACATACGCTTGGAGGCATAACAGGTCAGCCGTTTAGGGGTACTATAGGTCACTACTATAATGTAAATTTGAATTATTTTGAAAGGAAAATTGTGGGTAATTTTGTGCGAAAAACGTTAAAAATAACGCAATTGCATTTGTCCAAGATGGCGCTAGTATTCGATCAGCCTCTAAACAATTGAAGGTTCTGTTCGAAACATTACGTGCTCGTGTCATAGGAAAGTACTCGTTATTAATGAGACCGCGTCAGATATTACATGTGAGTTAATAATACAATATTTTAAGGAGTTGTTGAAATAGCTAATCGAAAAAACATGATTGAAAAATAGATGAAAAAGGAAAATCGAAAAAAAAATGTTCCGAAGCGTAAACGAGATCGTCGCACAACTAAGCAACAACGTGAGCCGGAATGCACAACTTCAATTCCACACTCTGGTGACGACGAGGACAACGAAGAAGTAATATTCAAGTTCAAAACTAGACGCAGCTGCTGAAAAAAACATGTTTTTCAGTATTTCCTTCTGCGGTTCCATGATTTTTCACATCATTTGCCACTTGCTCATTTTCTTACCTGAATGACGTCAATTGACTGCATTTATTATTAGTGTTACTAAATAGTCTGCAGCATTGATACTTTTCAAATAATGTAACTTTGAATTGATAATATACTTTAAAGCAAAAAAGTGCTGATCTGATTTTTTTACGAAAATTTTCTCAAGGATATACTTTATTAATGCCAACAATTTAGGTTGTGTTTAAAGCAACCACTTGTCACAAAATACAACTTAACGAGCATGCGTGCGTTTGATCGAGAAATTTTAAATTATATAGAAATATCTATAAAAACTGAAATGTATTAATCACTTTACGTTGTAGAAAAATTATTTGTATCATAGAAAGCACAACTGATGTTGAAATGCACATAGGGACTGATAGGCCCGCCTTGCGTTTTAGTGTATGTCAAAAAACGAAACTTTTACGAAACTGTGAAGCACTCCATATGTGATATTTTCATAACATCCCATTATTTCGGTGAATTGTCAGATAAAATATTAATATAAGCAACGCTACTAACTGGATCTAATACCATTCATTTGAGCAAGTTATAACTATTAATCCGTAGAACTGAAATTATTGCAATTAGTCCATTTCGATTCCATTGGAGCAGTGCTGCCATGGAAAATGAAAAATGAAATTTTGATCCATGTTGTCTTGCAAGGTGATTGAAAATAAATAAAACTTATCTATTTGGACTATCTTCTACAACCGTTAGATCGCAAACGAAGACTGCATATCAAGAAGACGGGCAACTCTGTCCAGAATCTGGAGACAGTAACAGCAACGCCACTTGCGGGTAAAGGTGGTACTTCCCATTGTGATGCACACACACATATACACTTTTACATTAAGCTTCCTACCTCCAGACAATAGAGGTGCTGTAACCTCTGTCGCTTCTCGTTTATATGGGGGAAGGAAAGAGATATCAGTCTTCTTAACCCTTTCATGCCCAACTTTTTTTTAGTGCATGTAGGGTTTCAAAACAATTTTTCCTTGAAAACGGTGGGGTCAAGAAACACGAAAAGCCTATTTTCATAGAGATAGGTGCTTCCATGGCAGTGCTAAAAGCTGCTCAATTTTTACCTTCTAATGTTCAATACAATTCTCTTAGAATAATTACAATAGTCCAATAACGTGGAAAACGTAGCCAACGACAGTCTAAATTGATAAATTTTATCAGTTTTCAATAATATTGCATCATAACGAAGATATATGAAAAAATCATTTTCCGTCGTCAACGTAAACTGTCCTTGGCAGCACTGCTTCTTCGGAATCCAATCAGACTAATTGCATTAACTTCAGTTCTAGAGCTGATCCTTGTAACTTTTATTACTCAAATTAAAGGCAATAATCACATTAATGTGCCTTACTTGTTTTTGTGAGAAAATCTCGCCTCAATCAAAAGTTATAGCTGTTTAAAAACGTTGTTGTCCACAAACAACATGGGCAGGAATGGGTTAATATGTAGTCTTTGCCGCAAATGAACTACCATAAATGGTGTTCGGCGATTTGGCCGAATGCTGTTTAGCTTCATGCTATTTGATCGACTGTCACTTGGTTGAAAAATCATTTGGCCAAAAAATCATTGGGTCGAATGGATCATTTGGCTGAATGGGTCATTTGGTCGAATGGGTCATTTGACCGAATAAGTCATTTTGCCAAATGGGTCATTTGACGGAATGAGTCATTTGGCGGAATGGCTCATTTGGCTGAATGTGTCCTTTAGCCGAATGGGTCATTCGGCCGAATGAGTCATTTGACCGAACGGCTCATTTGGTCGAAGGGCCATTGCCGTTTGGCCGTAACTCATTTCGCCAAATGTTGTTTGACCGAATGCCGTTTGGGTGAATTCCATTTGGCCGAATGCCGTTCGGCCAACTGGTTTTGGTCCAAAAGTTATTTGACCGAAAGTAGTACTTAGCGAAATGCCCACCTTAGTTCACGGAATAACCGAAATAGAGAAATACATAGATGCGACCTAATTAGTAAAGAATGTGATTTCTTGTCTTAAAGTCAATAATAATTGTTTATTAGTGTGTTTATAATATTTTTTTTTATTCATTTCGTTTATTTGATAGGCACAAATGCGTTGGCTTGGCGGTGGCGAATTCTTTTGTTTTTACATTTTGAATATCTTAAAACTAGGAGGTTACAATGTTGAAATATTTTTTTTTATAAAAGAGAAAAAAATTACAGCTATCTTAAGACTAGAAAAAAAAATTCTATATATAAGAGAGGGGGCAAAAGATTTTTTTTATGAAAAACTTTAAAACAAGGAATTCAATAGTAATAGTTTTTTAGGAAATATTTACAGTTATCTTAAAACTAGCAATATAGTTTGGTACACAAAAGGGGAAACAAATATTTATGAAAAATTTCATAGATGTTTTAAAACTAGGGATACAATTCTATTTACAAGATGGGGAACAATAGTTTTAATAAAGAGTAGAAATTACAACTATCTAAACTAGGAATACGGAATACAAATTTGATTTTTTATCGGATACTTATGCTTGGTCATTTCCAAAATCGGCGTAGAAGTAGTTGTATCAAGGACAGGGGAGAGAAGGCGTAGATGGTGACCGGTAGAGAAGAGCAAAACTTGCAACTTTCGGGCAAACGGGAGATCAGCAAAACAAATTTGCGCCTCAGTCTAGTAGATCGGATTGGCGGATGGTATTCTTCGGACCCGCGGGGAATCCTTCAAAGGGAATCCTTCGGACCTCGAGTCGCTCTCACTTCAAATTCCGTAGTGATAAGGGCGACGGCGGTTACATAGTGGCAGTCTGGAGCTTATCGGTTCCACACGGCAAGAGGAAACTTCTAAAAACGAGAAATAAAAAGAGAGGGGCTAAATTGGGATATTTATCGTTTTTATGAAAGTATAAATAAGAGACATATAGGGGAAATCACGATTTGCCAGCATATCTCGGACTGGGACATTGGGTGGTCTACCTCGGGCCCGAAGGGAATCCTTTAACTGAGACCTGGCGTCCAAATACCAGGCGCATACCCAGACAACGTGCTCGATGTCGTTATAGCTCTCGTCACAAGCGCACAGACTACTCTCCGTAAGCCCAATACGCCGCAAATGTGCATCTAAGGTGTAGTGGTTGCACATAAGTCGGGACATTACACGAATAAAATCGCGACCCACATCCATCCCCCTGAACCAAGGCTTCGTTGATACCTTTGGGATAATCGAATGTAGCCATCGTCCAAGTTCCCCGTTGCTCCACGAGGTTTGCCAACTGTTGAGTGTCCTCTGACGACAAATACTAAAAAATTCGTTGAAGCAGATTGGTCTTTCGTATATGTCACCATTTAATGCGCCCACCTTTGCTAATGAGTCGGCCTTTTCATTGCCCGGGATAGAACAATGAGAGGGGTAATCTGATAAGATTTTGCAGATAACGTACACAAGGACTCCTGTATATTCCCCAGAAAATACGGGAATTGCTTTTTAGGCTTCACCGCACGAAGAGCCTCGATAGAGCTGAGGCTGTCCGAAATGATGAAGTAGTGATCTGTGGGCAGAGTGTCGATGATCCCAAGGGTGTACTGAATTGCAGCTAACTCTGCGACGTAAACTGAAGCAGGATCATTGAGCTTGAATTGTTGAAGATACCGAAGCCAGTGGACCCATCGAGATTTGATCCGTCAGTGTAGAACATTTTGTCACAGTCGATTTCTCGGAATTTATTATAAAATATATTGGGGATCACTTGCGGGCGTATATGGTCCGGGATTCCACGAATCTCTTCCTTCATGGATGTGTCGAAGAATACAGTAGAATCAGAAGTATCGAGGAAACGAACACGGTTGGGAGTATATGAAGAAGGATTAATGCTCTGTGCCATGTAGTCGAAGTACAAGCCCATAAATCGGGTTTGAGAATTAAGCTCGACGAGCCTCTCGAAGTTTTCAATCACCAACGGGTTCAGAATGTCGCATCGGATGAGCAATCGATATGAGAGTTCCCAAAATCGATTTTTTAGCGGAAGAACGCCCGCCAGCACTTCGAGACTCATCGTATGGGTCGAGTGCATGCAACCCAAGGCAATGCGCAAGCAACGATACTGGATTCTCTCCAGTTTGATGAAGTGTATGTTCGCAGCGGAGCGGAAACAGAAACACCTGTACTCCATCACCGACAATATCGTTGTTTGGTACAACCTGATCAGCACCCCACCATGTTCCAGTTATTGTTCGGAGAAAATTGATCCTTTGTTGGCATTTCTTTTTCAGATACCTAATGTGACATCCCCAGGTACCTTTAGAGTCGAACCAGACCCCGAGATATTTAAATGTGAAAACCTGGTTGATCGTTGCACCCATTAATAGAAGCTGGAGTTGCGCCGGCTCACGCTTCCTAGAAAAAACAACCAACTCAGTTTTCTCCGTGGAGAACTCAATACCCAGCTGAAGAGCCCAAGCAGACAAATTGTCCAAGGTATTTTGTAATGGTCCTTGCAAGTCGGCAGCTTTGGGCCCTGTAACAGAGACCACGCCGTCGTCTGCAAGTTGCCTTAGCGTGCATGAATTGGCAAGACAATCGTCAATGTCATTCACGTAAAAATTGTAGAGCAGGGGACTTAGACATGAGCCCTGGGGAAGACCCATGTAGCTAAATCGCGATGTTGTTAAATCGCCATGCGAAAAGTGCATGTGCTTTTCAGACAACAGGTTTAGCAAAAAGTTATTTAAAATTGGTGAAAGACCATGCTGGTGCAGCTTCTCTGACAGAATGTTGATAGAAACTGAGTCAAAAGCCCCCTTAATATCCAAGAAGACTGATGCCATCTGCTCTCTGTTAGCATATGCCATTTGGATTTCTGTAGAAAGCAACGCAAGGCAATCGTTCGTCCCTTTGCCTTTGCGGAAGCCAAATTGTGTATCTGACAGTAAGCCATTTGCTTCAACCCAATTGTCGAGGCGAAACAAGATCATTTTCTCGAACAACTTCCGAATTCAGGACAGAATTGCAATCGGCCGATACGAGTTGTGGTCGGAGGCTGGTTTTCCTGGTTTTTGGATGGCGATGACCTTCACTTGCCTCCAGTCATGAGGGACAATGTTACCCTCAAGAAACTTGTTAAATAAGTTCAGCAAGCGCCTTTTTGCAGTGTCAGGCAGATTCTTCAGCAAGTTGAATTTGATTCTGTCTAACCCTGGGGCGTTATTGTTGCATTAAAAGAGAACAAGTGAAAACTCCACCATCGAGAACGGTGTTTCGTTCGCGGTATCGGGAGGAGACGCGGCGCGACACGTTTTCTGTACCGGGACAGAGTCCGGACAGATCTTCTTGGCGAAAGCGAATATCCAACGGTTTGAATATTCCACGTTCTCGTTGGTACTGTTTCGGTTACGCATACGTCGAGCCGTACCCCAAAGAGTGCTCATCGCTGTTTCTCTCGTTAACCCGTCGACGAACCGGCGCCAATAACTGCGTTTTTTGGCTTTCATTAGACTCTTCATTCGCTATTCTAACGACGCGTACTGTTGATAGCTAGCGGGTAACCCGTCTTCCCGGAAGGCCTTATATGCAGTGGACTTCTCCGCGTACAGCTCTGAGCACTATTTATCCCACCACAGTGTGGGAGACCGTCCATGGGTATTCGTGCTGGGTACTGGTTTAGTCTGAGCTTGATTCGCACTGTCGAGAATCAAGCCAGCCAAAAACCTGTACTCTTTCTCCGGAGGAAATTCTTGAGTGGATTCGATTTTAACGGATATCGCGGTCGCGTAACTCTACCAATCAATGTTCCGTGTGAGGTCATACGAGGCATTGATTGTTTTCGATGGTCTTGAACCGTTAGCAATTGAAATCACGATAGGTAAATGATCGCTACCGTGGGGATCAGGGATCACCTTCCACATGCAATCTAACTGTAGCGATGTCGAGCAAAGCGATAAATCCAACGCGCTTGCGCGTGCTGGTGGTGTAGGAATCCGCGTCATTTCTCCCGTGTTTAAGATGGTCATGTTGAAATTATCGCAAAGATCTTGGATTATTGTTGATCTATTATCATCATGAAGACAGCCCCATACCGTACCGTGCGAGTTAAAGTCTCCCAGAACTAGCCGCGGTGCCGGTAAGGATTCCGTGATATTACAAAGCGTTCGGTGCCCTACCGAGGCTCTAGGAGGAATGTAGATGGAAGCAATGCAAAGGTCTTTACCTTTGATTAAAACTTGACAAGCGACAATTTCAATGCCTGGTGCCGAAGGGAGGTTAATTCGGTTGAAAGAATAGCACTTTTTGATCCCCAAAAGTACTCCTCCATAGGGGTTTTCTCGATCCAGACGAATTATATTAAAGTCGTGGAAGTTGAGATTTATATCGGAAGTTAACCAAGTTTCACATAATGCGAAAGCATCACATTTTAAACTATTTAGTAAAAATTTAAATGAATCGATTTTCGGGAGGATACTTCTGCTGTTCCACTGTAGAACAGTGATCGAATCGGTGACCTCGTTCGATGACTTAGCCATCGAAGGATACGATCGCTGCAAGGAGGGGCCATTTAGTAGTCAACTGCTTCAAAAATGTTTGCACTATAGGGAGAAAACGTATCAGAAGACTTTTAAGAGGATCAGTAACATTGAAAGCTGTGAAAATTAAGTCCACTATGTCAGAAAATTTCATTAGTCCGCTACTGGACTGAGTATCTGTTTGAAAAAAGGGGACACTTGGGGTTTTTGGTGTCCCTGGAAGTGGTGGGTACTCCTTGTTAGAATTAATATTTCCAAGTCCTGGAGCAAATTGCTTCGGCTTTTGTGCATCACTTCCGTTGGATTTATTGATTGTAGTTGGCGCACTCTGAGTGGACGACACCTTGGCACCCTTACGAGGCAATGTAGGGGAGGCTGGATTTCTCCTCTTCCTGGATTCCCCTGGGTTAACCAAAGATGTTCCCTCTCGTGGGTCGTCAGATTCTTGCTCAACGTTAGCCAAACCAGCATAGGGATTTTCGGACAGGACAGATGGCGAAGCATTCTTTAGCATTTCTGCATAAGAACGCCTTGAGCGTTCCTTAAGGGAGCGCTTAATTTTATCCCCGCGCTGCTTGTACGCAGGACATGATTTAAGAGCATGTGAAGGGCCCCCGCAGCAAATACACTTTTCAGTTTCTTTGTCACAAGAGTCATCCTCATGCTCTCCTTCGCATTTGCCGCATCGTTTCTTATTTCCACAATATGTGGCTGTGTGGCCCAACTGCTTGCAATTGCTGCAGTTCATGACCCGCGGTACGAACAGGCGAACTGGTAGGCGAACCTTGTCAAGGAGGATGTAGTTGGGAAGAGAGGACCCGGCGAATGTCACCCGAATCGAGCCTGATAGAGAGTAGGTAGTCTTACCTCCCTCGGTGTTTGCGGTATACAATTGTTTGAATTCCAAGATCTTAATCTGTTCAAGTGAGGGGTCCTTAAAGCAGCCAACCCCGTGCTCCAACAGTTCTTCGCATTTCAGGCCCGGTTCGGACACTACCCCATCGATTTCACAGGCCACACAAGGCACGTACGCTTTAAATTCCCGCGTAAAGCGCTCACAGCAAGCAATCGCGTTTGCCTGTCCGAGATCATTCACTAGAACACGTATCTTGTTTGCCCGAACACATGTTTTCTGAGTTACGGCCGGGTAATTAGCAGTCAGATCTCGAGAAAGTTTTAATATATTAACCGGTTTCTCTCCGGTCCGAAAATATACCAGCCATGGCCCAGAGGAACCTTCTGGGTACTGCTTTATACGGGGAGCAATGCGAGTATTAGGGGGATCAGGGACTTCCATGATTACATCAGATGGTATTTCGCCCTCGGCCATTTAAGCACGAGGGCAGAGCGTTATATAAACGGGAATGTGTCTTATTATTTGATTACAAGGTAGAGTAAAAGTAGGGAAAAGGAAAGAAAGCAAACGAGGAAAAAATAAAGCAAAACTTATCTGCAAACAACGTCGATTGTTCCGCACCAGCGAAAACAATGTACTGGATTTACTGCCGGCAACAGCAGAACGGCAGCTAACGAACGAACAAAGGATGACCTTCACTCACTGAAATTTACACACCGAACACCACTGTGAAATATAACGATCCGTTCCGTTCAAAGGTTGGGAGACGTATGAGGCTTAAGCATTTGTATATTAACGTGTTTGTCACGTGTGCTTGCGTGCATGTGATTTCGCGTGTATAAATTCGATTTTGTAACCGTGTGGCTATTCACGTATTCGCGTGCGTTCTTGAATGGTCTCGCCGAGCGCCATTCTAATATTTAGTTTTCGGTGTACAGTTCACATTCTGACAGGGAGCGAGTTACCCCATATCACTGGAGTTCCCGGTCATGTCGTCATGGAACATGTTGTCCAGTGAATATGAGAGCTTTTTTTTTAAATTGGTTCAATTAAATGCATGAACCTAGACTTCTAGTATCAAGGATACAGACTTCCGGACGTGACCGATTCATGATCGCGTGTGTGCGGGAGATTGTATATTCACGCTTGAGACCGCATTATAATGTTTAAAAGTGCTGAGACGTTCATATTCCGGGATGTTATCATGTCTGCGAGAACGCGGGTGTAGGTAGCGTGTATGATCGCGAAGGGCTCAAGCATTTGTATATTCGACTGTCGTGTGTATAATTTCCATGTTTATGTCGCCATGGATCGTGTTGTTTAGTGCATATGAGTGTCATCTTTTCGATTGGTCCACCTGAAGGCATTGGACTTATGCTACTAGGGCCGAGAACAGGGACTTCCGGATGAAACCGCTTCATGATCGCGCGTACACGGGCATTTGGAGGTGTACCCTTGAGAAATCGTTTCTTATTTTATAACTGTTAAACCATTCACTTTGTCACCGGGGTGTTATTCCGTTTGCGAGATCGTGGGCGTGCGTGGATGATCGCGAAGGACTCGAACGTTTGCATGTTGACGTTTTTGTCGCGTGTGCTAGTGTGTGTGTGTAACTTCGCGTGGACACATTATTTTTTATAAGCGAGTGACCATGATTATACGTATTTTCTAGTTTATGGTTCAGATGCTAGAAGAAATCGGGTATTTCATTAGAATTCCCGGTCGCCATGGAACGTGTTGTCTAGTTTTTTTTGTCTTGATCCAACTGAAGGCATGAGTTTGGGCTGCTAGGATCAAGGGTAGAGACTTTTGGACGTGACCGATTAATGATTGCGCAGTGGCTTGATGCTTGAGATCGCGTTAGTAATTTTTTCGATGCTAAAATGTTCACTTAATTACCAAGGTGTTTGAATGTTGGCGAGATCGCGTGCGTTCGCGTTTGCGATCAGGTTTGTACAATCGCGAAGGCCACGTTTGTACGTTTTGAATAAAAAATATTGTGAGTGTATATGAGAGAATAGGCAATTTATTATGTTAGTGAGTGTTAGCATGAATCTAATTTTAACCGTTATGTGTCCAATAAAAAAAACACCTTTAAAGGGCCAACGAGGGTACCCGGGTACCCACAAACCGATTTGGACACTTTTAAATGTTTTGGATTCACTTTTGGATTTTGTAATGTCGGAGTAATGTCCCAGTATTAAGATATGATTTGTAAATTTTTATAATGTCCTAGCAGTGTGAGTATCAAAACATTTCAAATTGTCTCGGAAGTCTGTTATTTGTTGTTACGAAACCCTATGCCAGTTTGAAAAATGAAATTGGAATAGAATGGCCACTCACGGCCCCACGGGAACCTCTCCGGGGTACAATCACCAAATGGTTCCAAAGTCACGAGATATAGCCTACTGATGCAACTCCAAGAATTTTGATACCCATATTGCTAATATTCCATTGAAATTCACAAATAGTATCCTAGCACTGGAAAATCCGGATTTCCGGGAACCGAATGAAGTAACCCAATTCATTTTTACCAGGTCTAAAAGTGGATGAGTTCCCGAATCCAAAACACCGAAAAGTATCAAAATCAATTGGAAATTACCTTAGTTATTGGCATTTTAGTTTTGTGGGGACCCGGGTACCCACGTCGGCCTGTTACGTAGTAAAAAAATCAGAAGCCCCTCTTCACTCCCCCCATTACTATAACAACAATATTATTAACCCAAAAACTTGATTTAGTAAAGTTCTAAGATGTCACAAAGTTTCAATTTCCAGCTATGGATAAAACATGGGAATTTCATTAATTGAAACCTACAAAGGTACACGGGTACCGCGTCGGACACATAACGGTTAAATATAGCAATAAAAGAAGGGTGCCTTCCAGGAGAACTTGGCCCTAAGCCCACATTGCACATTATTTGACCATGGCATAAGTGGGTAATAAAGGTCGCCAAGTTAAGAACTAAGTTTGGTCACTATGTAGCTTAACTAAAAAGAACAAAATCGTATCCCAACTTTCTATGTGATATAATAGATGTGGTCCGAGGGCTTTGGTGGAAAAGCCCCCGGACCACATCAAGGTACAGTATTATGCCGAAGTATTAGATTTTTTGTGCATATTGCAATCAAAACATGTCTAGTTTGTGATGAATATCTTGTGTTTTGTAATACAGTCACGGTAGTCTGATAATAATCTAAAACAGCGTATATGTTAGAATTCATTAGCTTTGCGTTAGCTAGTTATGATAATACGCTGAAGCCAGCCTAGAAGCATCAGTATAATCATTGTAATGGTCCTTAATATCTCATACATGCTAAGAATTGGTTGCGAAACCTATTCAAATAGAAGATCAAGTTTAAAGCCTAATTATAATTTGAACATCACATTTTGTAATTTATTTTTAATTGTATCTTCCTTTCTTCTTTCCTTCATGAACTGTTTATTAAATATATCGATCTAGAAAAATTTGTTGTTTGCTATAAACTGTGTGGATCACTGTACTTTTATTGTCAAAATTATACTGTCGATCGTACTAATATCAGTTATTCGAATCGAAATTGTTGTATTTTCTTCCATCCGATATCGATATAGTTTTGAACCCACCATTACAACACATTCAGTGAAACGATAAAATGTATGTGTTTAAAAACGCGAAAAATCAATAAAATTGTGCCGTTCAATTAATTACCTTTAGCCAACTAGCATTCGGTCGAACGACATTCGGTTGAACCGGCATTGGGGCAAATGGCATTCGGTCAAATGACCCTTTCGGCCTATAACAGCTTTCGATTCAAATGGCATTCAACCTAACGGCGTTCGGTTAAATGACTTATTCGGCCAAACGATTTTCGCTCAATTCACATGAAACAATTGTAAATATGCTTGTATTGTATTGAGCATCGAAAGGAAAAAATGACCAGCTTTTAGTATTGCAAGAGATCACCCATTCTCCATCAAAAGAGGTTTTTTTGTGTTTTTTAACCCCTACAATTTTGACGAATAATAGTTTTGGATAGGCTACGCTAGAAAAAAGTTTGGTATAAAAAAGTTAACTAGAAGTTACTACTCAGATGCCCATGATACAAATGTTACACAATTAGGGTGACATCTAGCATTTAATTCAGACATAAACTTCACGCATTTTAATTGAACTCAATACAGAATTTACAACATACCAATATACCTTTGACCGTATGCCAATTTACATCACAACATGAAAACTAAATTAATCTTTAAACTGGTTCCATAACATCGCAGCGACTCACTGATCTTTGAACCCTTCATAAACTCCAACCAACTCTCATCCCCTACGAAGCCTAACACCAAACGACGCAATAGTTTCGTTTTATCGCACCTTTTCAATCGTCCGACATAAAATGGACCATTTGCAGTCATGTCCCATCAAGAAAACCCCAAACTGCAGCATCTGGGCTCCACTGTACGGCTCAGGTAGATGGCGATTGTTGGCGATCAGAGTCCAATGGCGTCTGGCGCCGCCACCGCCGCAGCTGTCGGTCGCCACCTCCACGCCACTACGGACCACACGCTAGTTAGCCGGGGCCCGGTCGGTTGCTTGGTCTGTCATGGGAAAATATTTGCGCCCCCAGGTTGACTGGAATTGCGATTATCAGCAGTGAGAAATGGGACAGATTATAAAAAATAGCATCACCCTTCGCAGGAGTTGGCAACTCTCGGCAGTTGGCGGTGGTGATCACACACCGACTGACGATGCGGCAAAGGCTCTAGCAGGGTCTGTCGCGCTGCGAAGGGGTTTTTATTTTCAATTATTGTTGTCTTTCGTGGCTTCAGTTTGTACGTTAAATGAAAAATGTTGCTTCTAGTGAAAAGTTGGTTGCTTCAAGTTCATCAGACTGGAATACTTTGGAGTTAGATTCCTCTGTCTTGGGACCATATTGCAATTTAATGAAAAAACGGTCTTCAGCTGAAATAACATATTTTGGCGATAGAACACGAAATTCACCATTCATTTTCATCTTCTCTAAAACTGTTTATCAAAATACATATATACCATATCCTAAAATATCTTCTTGTACCTTAGCGCGAAGAGCCGTCACAAGCTTTGCCATGCGCAAGGATACGCGTAGGTTTCCTCATGTCTGTTGTCACATTTACGTCTGGGCCTGCAGGGCATGAGAGATTGCGTTTCAGTTATTTCGGTTTAGTCCTCTACCTACATATCTGTGTTACGGCAATTGTAGCACCGAGAAGCGTCATGTTGCGTAGCGCCACGCTGTTTGGATCTGTCCGTAGGTGTCATGCTGAAGGATCTCCTGGCTCGGATTGCGATTTCACTCAGCAAACCGTTTCCAGCCCGTGTCGAACCGATATACCGACCATCTCCTAAGTGGTAAATATTGGATGGGACACTACGGGCCAGGACAATTCACACTGTAGGAACAGGATTGAAGGGGGAGAAATGAAACAAAAAAGAAGTTGATCCGACAACGACGACGCCGACGCGCCGGGCAAGACAAATCGTTTGATAAGACGTGGTGTAAAATTCCCATCGAGAAGGTAATAGAAATAAACGAGGAATTTGCTCCGCGTCCTGCGAAAAAGGTGACATTGTTGCCTCCTCCTACGTCTCGGGCGAGGAATGTAGTATGTATCATTTTTGTCGTTGTTTCCTTCTGTGAGATGTTCAGGCCAGGCTCTGCGGGGGAGTATTGAGGTATGAACAATTTATTGCCGCTAGGATAACGAAATTAAAGGCTTTTAGCTGTTGGATATCGTACATGGGCTGCTGCCAATTGGAGTCCATTCCGGCTGGAATGGGCCATAAGTGTGAAATTAGGTGGCGCCGACGAAGTTGAATACTAGATATATGTCGCCGAAGACGAATCATTACAATCATACCAGTCCGAGGCGTAAATAACAATAATATCTTTTACGAGCTGTTAGCGGAAAAGTATGTGCTATTACATTGACTATTCAGAAGAACTCGTTACAGTTTACCAATAACTTAAGGGGTTATATACAAAGTTGTGGCGAAAAAGTGAGAGAAGATCGTGATTTTTTTTAAAGTGTTTTATGCAAATTTTATTTGAAAAAAGGAAAGACAGTTCGTTAGTAGTACTATCAAAGTTCGAAAAAACTAGTTGAATAAAAAAAAATGTTCAAGGTTACTGGAGTTATGACCTATCCCCCGAAGCGTGTTTTTGGCAGATGTTTGCGGTGAACGCTCTCTAAGCCGAACCGCTCAACAGAAATCAAAAAAATAAAAAGTATATTGAAGAAAAATGCATTCTTGTGTACTTGAACGGATCGGTTTCCCAATAAAAAAAATTTTCCTGCTAAAAAAACATGTTGACCAAAAAATTGAGTTTTTTGGTATGCAAAATTTTAAACAAAAATTCATTATAAAGAATCGAAAATTTTAGGATGAAAGAAGAACCGTTCAAGTACACGAGAATATAAATACAAACAATTCAAAAAAAGTTTGATGAAGATCGGATGAATAGTTTTAGAGATATCACGTTCACCGCAACGGTACTTTTCAAAAAACTTAGTTCCGAGAAAATTGCGTTTAAAGTTTTGTGTTAACTTCATTCGCGGAAGAACCAGCGCGCTGCGAATGGCTGTAGTTTGAAATCTGGTGCTCCAATCTGGATGAAATTTTGCACAGATATTTGCAAAAGTATGTACTTTCAGAATATTCAACTTTTTTTCGATTTTTTGGACTTTTTAGAAAAACGAAGCTTAGTTACATTCATAAACTAATACAATAATTCATGTGTTCATATTCATACAGCTCACTTTAAATTTGCATCTGGTTTCGGCCATTTCGCGAGGTTTGCCATAATTTAGTGCAATATTATAAACTGCACTCACTGAAAAGTTAGGTATTGCGCCCTCATGCATAAAACTTGGTCCAATCCAAAAACAAAATTTACTTGTGAGAATTTTTGACATATCATTTCATCGAATGAATGAACATTTATCTACAAAAAAAACTTAACTTTCGAGCCACTGTACCCTGCATAATGACATTTTCAAAGAGGGTAGGATGTTGGATGCTAACAAATAATTAATATTTTGTTTAGGTTTTTGACGTAAGTGAAAATACCTTATTGAAGACTTTTTGGTGGTATCCAACGAAAACAGATCGAAATGATGAGTTAAGCGAAAGCAATTATGTGAAAAAATAAATCCCCCCAGAGGCAGAAAAAACAAAAGAAATGTATAGGATTCGCTCAAACTTTGACAACTTTTTCCGAGGCCCGGAGGGCCGAGTCTCATATACCAATCGACTCAGCTCGACAAATTGAGACAATGTCTGTATGTGTGTGTGTATGTGTGTATGTATGTATGTACAAAATGTCATGTAATTATCTCAGCAATGGCTGAGCCGATCTTAATGAAATTAGTTTCAAATGAAAGGCCTAACGTTGCCATTTGACACTATTATTTTTGATTTTCGATATGTTGTTTACTTTCTGAGATATGGGCGATTTTGTCAAAACACAGCAGGTTTTTTGCAAATAACTTTCAAACAATACAATATTGTCCTACAAAATAGAACATAAATAGAAAGCTTGTTAAAATACCTTTCTAACAAGCTATAGATTGTCTAAATCCGTGCACGAGCGGCGGAGATATTAAACATTTTGTATTTTTAGTCCTCGCTTACCTATTTCCACTAATTAAAAATGAGATTGTTTCATACAGAGTATTGCTTTACTGGTGTTTTAGGGGCAAAACTAAACCGATTTTGAATACCGGGGTATGAAAACACATCTAAGTGATTCAAGGAATTCGATGTTGAGAACATTTTGTGAATTACCTTTATAATAAATGAACTATTTCTCAAAAATCAATATATAAGTTCACTTCAAAGACAAAATAATGTGTTTATAAAGAAACAGTGAGTTCTAGTATTTATTCCTTGGATTAGGCATTGCGTTCAATCATGAGGTAAATGTTGGATGGTATATCAATACACAGATCAACAAGTAATTCACCTAGTAGTGAGATAAAAGATTTCTAATATAATTATACTTGTGGCGTCACCGAAAGCAACTGTATGTTTGAAGCCCAAAAATCTAGCGAAAATTTAGCTCTTTTGCAAGATTTAGGTTATACTGGTTATGGCGCAAAAAATACTACTTACATTATTTATGATAAGAATGTAAGAATCAATATATCATAATAATATACCTATAAAAATAATGTCACTGCATTAACCATCATTTGCCATTCCTCACACGCCCCCCCCCCTTCATCTCTCTCTCTCTCTCTCTCTCTCTCTCTCTCTATCTTTCTCTCTCTCTCTTCTATCGCATCTATCTAGCTATTTCTGTATGCATTTCTAAGTTGTGTGATAAGATCTTCTGCCAATCTGAAATATTTATTAATTGTAATTGCGAAGGTTTGAGAAAACAAAACTATTTTTTGTCTGCTGCTACATCAACTCAACTTTAATTCAATTGTATTCAAAGCCTGTATATATACTATAATTAAGGAAATTCATGGCTATATCAGAAAAATATTTGGCTTAACTGGGTAATATGAAAGTTTGACGATGGAAATTTTCAAAACAGACATTCCACGTGCGATATTTAAACTATTCGTATCTCTATTGAAGTTTGAATGAAATATATACTCAAAGACTGAAAGCTGAAGCCAGGATTTCGAAGACAAAATACATGAGAGGAAGAGGTTCTAGAGACGACAATGTGAACCTCCCACCCGAGTTCGGATTGACGGTGACGAAATCGAGATGGTCGACGAATTCATGTATTTGGGCTCACTGGTAACCGACGACAATGATAACAGCTGAGAAATTCAGAGACGGATCTTAGCGGGAAATCGTGCCTACTTTGGACTCCAGAGGACGCTCCGGTCGAACAAAATTCGCCGCCGCACGAAGTTGATTATCTTCAAGACGCTGATTAGATCGGTGGTCCTCTACGGCCACGAGACCTGGACTATGCTCGTGGAGGACCAACGCGCCCTTGTAGTTTTCGAACGAAAAGTGTTGCGTACCATCTATGGTGGCGTGCAGATGGAAGACGGAACGTTGCGCAGGCGAATGAACCATGAGTTGTATCAGCTGCACATTCGTTGTATTGGTACGAACTTTCATGAAAAATAACGGATCAAAAACCAAAAATATCCACAAATTAGATCCAGGAAAAGAAGTCCCCAAAGTACCCACGCTCGATGGGGGATGCAACTACAATGTGTCTTCTAACTTATCGTCGTCCATATTTGGATATACTGAGTAGTTTGAACCATTTCTTTTTCACAATATTGGTCTGTATAGGACTTATTTATCCATATTTCCTGCACGAGAATTCCGAACGAAACAATACAAACACGGCTTTTATGCAATCGACATAGCCTAGACATTTCACACTATTTACTTCAATGCAAATAAAAACTTTGAAATATCTACCTGTCTCACTCACGAATCGCATTCTCCCTCTGTCGTTCTCTGTTCAAAGGGCTTGAAAGCACATGTGACCTTGTCTCACTTTACTATATTCAATTGCGCGTTAAAATACTGGACCAGTAAATTCTGTTCTGCACATAAATTTTTTTTCGGGAATATGTGACCAAAAAGTAAACTTTGAATTCGTCAAGTAAAGAAGCATGAAAACAAAAAAGAATAAAACCAAAAGAAGATGGAAGCCCTAGAAAGTCCATTGCATATTTATTAGCCTTTTCTCAGAAGATGGGATTTTCAAAAACATTTCAAAACTTTCTGATGCAATGGTTTTCAAATTCGTACAATCCGGTTTATTCATTTTCTTTATTCAAAAATGTGTTTGGCTTCAAATATATGACCATTTCATTTTAATTAATTAGTTCATTCCGCATCTTTTTATTCGTTTTGTTCATCTGCGTTCATTTTACTTATTTTATTCGTTTCATTCTTTGGATTCACTCTGATCAGTTTATTCTTTTGTGCATTTTACTCATATCATTCATAGTTTTCATTGTATGCATTTTATTAATTTTTTCCAGTTTATTCATTTTGTTCAGTTACTTCATTTTAATAATCTGACTACTTTTTCAGTTTTAATCATTTCATCCAAATAATTTATTTGATTCAATTTATTTCTTTATATTAATTTATTTTTCATTTTAATCAATGCATTTAATTCTGCTCATTTTCTTCTTTTTATTCATTTTATCACTTCAGCTCATTTTGTTTATTTGATTCGTTTGTTTTATTTATGCATTTCATTTATTTTTTACTTTAGTCAATTTGTTCATCCATTCTTTTTATTCATTTGATCCATTTCATTAATTTGATTCATTGTATTCACCGGATGAATTAAATCAATTTGATTCATTTAATTCATTTGATTCATGTGATTCATTTGATTCATACGATTCATTTGATTCATTTGATTCATTTGATTCATTTGATTCATTTGATTCATTTGATTCATTTGATTCATTTGATTCATTTGATTCATTTGATTCATTTGATTCATTTGATTCATTTGATTCATTTGATTTATTTGATTCTTTTGATTCATTTGATTCATTTGATTCATTTGATTCATTTGATTCATTTGATTCATTTGATTCATTTGATTCATTTGATTCATTTGATTCATTTGATTCATTTGATTCATTTGATTCATTTGATTCATTTGATTCATATGATTCATTTGATTCATTTGATTCATTTGATTCATTTGATTCATTTGATTCATTTGATTCATTTGATTCATTTGATTCATTTGATTCATTTGATTCATTTGATTCATTTGATTCATTTGATTCATTTGATTCATTTGATTCATTTGATTCATTTGATTCATTTGATTCATTTGATTCATTTGATTCATTTGATTCATTTGATTCATTTGATTCATTTGATTCATTTGATTCATTTGATTCATTTGATTCATTTGATTCGTTTGATTCATTTGATTCATTTGATTCATTTGTTTCATTTGATTCATTTGATTCATTTGATTCATATGATTCATTTGATTCATTTGATTCATTTGATTCATTTGATTCATTTGATTCATTTGATTCATTTGATTCATTTGATTCATTTGATTCATTTGATTCATTTGATTCATTTGATTCGTTTGATTCATTTGATTCATTTGATTCATTTGATTCATTTGATTCATTTGATTCATTTGATTCATTTGATTCATTTGATTCATTTGATTCATTTGATTCATTTGATTCATTTGATTCATTTGATTCATTTGATTCATTTGATTCATTTGATTCATTTGATTCATTTGATTCATTTGATTCATTTGATTCATTTGATTCATTTGATTCATTTGATTCATTTGATTTATTTGATTCATTTGATTCATATGATTCATATGATTCATATGATTCATTTGATTCATTTGATTCATTTGATTCATTTGATTCATTTGATTCATTTGATTCATTTGATTCATTTGATTCATTTGATTCATTTGATTTATTTGATTCTTTTGATTCATTTGATTCATTTGATTCATTTGATTCATTTGATTCATTTGATTCATTTGATTCATTTGATTCATTTGATTCATTTGATTCATTTGATTCATATGATTCATTTGATTCATTTGATTCATTTGATTCATTTGATTCATTTGATTCATTTGATTCATTTGATTCATTTGATTCATTTGATTCATTTGATTCATTTGATTCATTTGATTCATTTGATTCATTTGATTCATTTGATTCATTTGATTCATTTGATTCATTTGATTCATTTGATTCATTTGATTCATTTGATTCATTTGATTCATTTGATTCATTTGATTCATTTGATTCATTTGATTCGTTTGATTCATTTGATTCGTTTGATTCATTTGATTCATTTGATTCATTTGATTCATTTGATTCATTTGATTCATTTGATTCATTTGATTCATTTGATTCATTTGATTCATTTGATTCATTTGATTCGTTTGATTCATTTGATTCGTTTGATTCATTTGATTCATTTGATTCATTTGATTCATTTGATTCATTTGATTGATTTAATTCATTTGATTCATTTGATTCATTTGGTTCATTTGGTTCATTTGGTTCATTTGGTTCATTTGGTTCATTTGGTTCATTTGGTTCATTTGGTTCATTTGATTCATTTGATTCATTTGTTTCATTTGATTCATTTAATTCATTTGATTTATCTGATTCATTTTATTGATATCTTTAATTTTATGCATTTCATGTTCAGTCATTCGTTTTATTTCATTCAATTTGTTAGTATGAGTCAATTTATTCTATTAATCTTATAACTACACACCTAGAAAAAATAGTGTAAATTTACGTCTCCTGACCCTGACATATACGAGCATCAAAAATGACTTAGTTTTACGTTTGATTTTAATTTTACATGACGTTTAATTTCGTAAATCATGTAATTTTACTCCACATACAGCGTTTGTTCTGAATGGTAGGAAGTGTAATTTTATGTCATTGGGCATGTAAAGTATATGTTTCATGTAAAATTATACGGACCACGGTAATGTTCCGTCATTTCGTAAATTACGGTTTGTTGAATTGTGTCATGTTTGCAATTACGTCAACGATAAAATTCAGATTTTTTTGGTGTGTATTTCTAAATATAATCTTAATTTTTATGTAATAACCTAATCTAATTTGATTCGTGTATTTGGATCAAAATTATAATGATTTCCATTAATTTTTCTACTCATTTTATGAATTTAAAAACCTATTGTTCCATTTTTTGCTTTACTTTTTTATTTCGGTCGTTTTGTTGATTTTTATAATTTATTCAGTTTATTCGAGATTTTATTCGTGCAAGACTAGAAACTGTTTTCATCCCACCTCTAATTGGGTGCCTACTTCTCGTGAGTTCTGCAAACTAATCCAATAGTGAAATGTGTAAGAAATGTCTCATCTCACTGCTAGGTGGATTAAATCGGTTTTTTTTTAAAAAAATCGATTTTTTTACTCTAAAAATTATATTAAATACTATTACTTCCTATCTACAAAATAAAATCTTATGCTTGAAAAAGCAATCGTTAAGGTTCGAGCAAAAATAATAACGAGCAGTAAAATATGAAGAATATTGGTAGCATAGTTTTTCGACAAACGTGATCACGGAAAAGTCATTTTTGAAAAAAACTACATTTAGAGTAAATCAAGTTTAATGTTCCAAGTTACCACTGTTCATGGTAGACAAGGCGCGCCGAGAAGGGTTCGAACAATTGCTCGTATCTCTATAAAAATTTGAGAAAAAAAGTTGTATTTGCAGAGAAACCACCCGATTTTATTATTGAAAATTGAAGATATGCCATTCCTTGAGACAGAACATGCGAAGTGTTAAAGACAAGGAAACGAGGAATACTAACTCCATATTTGAACATGTTTCATGTAGGTAAATTTATAAATGTTATATTTCTCCATAAAGAGAGAAATTTGGGTGAACATTTCACTAAGGAGAAAATTGGATAAAATTACATTTGCGCGTAAATGGTACAAAACCTACAAATAAATTAGTTATAGAATTTACGTTTTGACTTTGTCTCATCAAAATCCGACACTAACTTAGTGACAGGACTAAGCTAGCGTCGGATTGCAGCTGGTTCCAAAAAAACGGAGACACAACTTGTGTTAAAGAGTAAATCCCTAGTCAAGCGCGATGTCCCGCAAAGGAACAGTTTTTAAGCAATTGCGGTAATCCGGCGCTCTGACACTAAGTTAGTGTCGGATTCTGATGAGACGAAGTCGAAACGCAAATTCCATAACTAATTTAATATTATTTACGTTAAATCGATAAAATAAATTAAGCTAATAAATTAAATAAAAGAAATACAATAAATAATATAAATGAAAAACTACAATGAATTTAAGGTTCAATGGAGAATGGTACGCGATTGAAAATAGAAAAAGCAGCTTTTTCGATAATCTACGATGCTAAATCTGCATGGCATACAATCAATTGTATTGTAATTGTAATACTCTAAAAATTAATCAGCATTTTCTTGAAGATGCAGCAAAGGCAAGGAAAATAGTTTCTTTTTGGTTTTGAATTTTCGTAGCATTCTCCTTATTTTTTTTTTATTATAGAGGTTTTAACCTAAGGGTCATTGGCCTCTTTTCGGGTTAGCAAAATCTCTTTTGGGAAAATCTCCAACCCTATGTGCGGGGTTGGGAATTGAACACACATGTGCTGCGTACAAGGCAATCGATTTACCAAATACGCTACGCCCGTCTCTCAATTATCCTTCATAATAATATTTCATTACGCCAATGAATGAAAGAAAAAAACCCATAACCTAAAATAAGTGAATTAAAGAAATAAATAAAATTGACATTATGGAAAAAAATGAATTAAAATAACACATCTAATATAAATAATAAAATAAGTACGATAAATAATTATACACGTATAAGGCAAATGAATCAAAGCATATAATAAAATTCAATAAAATGAATTCAAAGAAATAAATGATGAAGGAAATTAATAAAATAAGTGAAATTCATCCAATTTATGAAATTTATGAAACCTTGTGAAATTTATTAAATTTATGAAATTTTGTGAAATTTATGATGTTTTGTGCAATTTATGAAATTTTGTGAAATTTAAGAAATTTTGGCAAATTTATAAAATTTTGTGAAACTTATGAAATTTTGCAAAACTCATGAAATTTTGCGAAATTTATGAAATTTTGTAATATTAGTAAAATCTTGTGAAATTAATGAAACCTTGCGAAATTCATGAAATTTAATGAAATTTATGAAGCATTGGAAATTTTGCAAAATAGAATGAAATTTTTGAAATTTTGCAAAATTTGCGAAATTTATAAAATTTTTGTGAATTTTTAGAAATTTTAAAAAATTCATAGATTTTGTGAAATTTATAAAATTTTATGAAATTTTAAAATTATGAAATTTAAAATTCATGTAAGTTTAGTGAAATTTATAAAATTTTGTAAAAATTATGAAATTTTGTAACATTTATTAATTTTTTGCAAAATTTATTAATTTTTTGTAAAATAATGAAAATTGTGAAATTAAGCGAAATTTATAAAATTTTGTAATATATGGAAAATTCTAAAATTTCAATTTTAGAATTCATGATATATAAAATAAAATTTTATATTTCGCAAAATTTATGAAATTTGCAAAGTTTGTGAAGTTTTGCCATATTTATGATTTTTTATAAAATTAGTAAAATTCTGTTAAATTAATCAAATATTGTGAAATTCACGAAATTTAACTAATTATATTTTTGTAAAATTTATGAAATATTGTAAAATTCATGAAATTTTGAAATTATGTGCACTTTATCAAATTATGTAATTTTGTATAATTTATAAATTTGGATGAAATTTATCAAAATTTTTAAAGTTTTGCAATATTCATGAAATTTTGTGAAATTTGTAATTTTTTTTTAACTTTTGTAAACTTAAGAAATACTACGAAATTGATGGAATTTTGCGAAATTTATGAAATTTTTGTAAAATAAACAAAAATTTTGTGAATTTTATGAAATTTTGTGCACTTTATGAAATTTTGTAAAATTCATGTAATTTTGCGAAATTTATGAATTTTTGTGAAATTTATCAAAATTTGTGAAATTTATTAAATTTTGTGAAATTCATGAAATTTTGTAAAATTTTTGTAAAATTTTAAGATATATTGTAAAATTTACGAAATTTTTGCAAACTTAGTGAAATTTTGCAAAATTTCTGAAAGTTTTAGTGAAACTTCGCGAAATTTTTAAATTTTGTGAAATTTGTGAAATTATGCGAAATTTATGCAATTTGTAATATTTATGAAATTTTGTATTATTTTTTAAATAACGTAAAATTTATAGAATTTTTGAAAATAGCGAAATTCATAAAATTTTGTAAAATTCATGATATTTAGTAAAATTTATGAAATTTAGTAAAGTTTGTGAAATTTTGTAAAATTTTGTGAAATTTATGAAATTTTAGATATTTTGAAAAAAATATGGAATTTTATGAAATTGTGCAAAATCTATGACATTTTTCTTATACAGTGAAGACCCGATTTTATCAGCGTCCGATTTCATCAGCCCCCGATTTTTACCCCCCCCCCCCCTCCCCACGCCATTTTATTAGCTTTTAGACCCGATTTTGTCAGCCTTATATGAAAATTGATAGTTGGTAGTTTGATGGGCTCTAGCAAACGAACCAAGATGAATTCGAGTTAATCCTTTATTTTTCTTAACTTAGAGATCCGAAATATGCAAAAATAAAAATTTTAATTTGTCTTCCCCTTAAGAAAATTTAAACTAAATAATCAGAAAAGGTTATTAGGATAATCTAGGGACTTAAGAAAAATATTTTAAGATCTTCGTTTATTAAAAAGAAAGAAAATTATTTGAACCGATTTTGTCAATGTCCGTTTTATCAGCCTAAAATTCACCAAGGGACTGATAAAACGAGTCTATTAGGTTAAAACCCGGTCAATAAAATCAATCAATCAATCAATCAAATTTATGAAATTTATGAAATTTTGTGTAATTTATTAAATTTATGAAATTTTGTTCAATTTATGAAATTATGTGAAATTTAAGAAATTTTGCTAAATTTGAAATTTTGTGAAACTTTGAAAAACTGCAAACTTTTGTGAAATTTTGCAAAACTGCAAATTTTGTAATATTAGTAAAATCTTATGAAATTAATGAAACCTTGTGAAATTCATGAAATTTATGAAACATTGGAAAATTTACGAAATTTTCCAAAATATATGAAATTTTGTAAGATTAGCGAAATTTATAAAATTTTTGTGAACTTTATGAAATTTTGTAAAATTTAGGCAATTTTGTGAAATTTATGAAATTTTATGTAATTTAAAAAAAATGAAATTTAAAATTCATGAAATTTTAGTAAAATTTATAAAACTTTGATATTTTGTAAAATTAATTATTTTTTGGAAAATTAATGAAAATTGTGAAATTAAGCGAAATTTATGAAATTTTGTTAAATTCATGGAATTTTGTAAAATTTATAAAATTTTGTGAAATTTAGAAAATTCTAAAATTTTGATTTTAGAATTCATGATATTTTGTAAAAATTTTTATATTTCGCGAAATTTATGAAATTTGCGAAATTTTGCCATATGTATGATTTTTTATAAAATTAGTAAAATCCTGTGAAATTAATGAAATATTGTGAAATTTATGAAATTTAACTAATTCTATTTTTGTATAATTTATGAAATATTGTAAAATTCATGAAATTTTGAAACAATGTGCACTTTATCAAATTATGTAATTTTGTATAATTTTAAATTTGTGTGAAATTTATCAAAATTTTTGAAATATTCATGAAATTTTGTGATATATGTGCGAAATTTTGTAAACTTAAGAAATTTTTGTAAAAGAAACGAAATTTTGTGAATTTTATGAAATTTTGTGCACATTATGAAATCAAAATTTGTGAAATTTAATAAATGAAATTTTTGTAAAATTTTAACAAATATTGTAAAATTTACGAAATTTTTGCAAAATTAGTGAAATTTGACGAAATTTCTGAATTTTTTTGGCAATTTATTTAATTTAGTGAAACTTTATGAAATTTTTTTGTGAAGTTCTGTGAAAGTTTTGAAATTGTGCGAAATTTATGAAATATTGCAAGATTTTCTAAATTTTGGGATATTTATGAAATTTTGTGATATTTATGAAATTTTGTAATATTTTTGAAATAACGTAAAATTTATAGAATTTTTGAAATTGGCAAAATTCATAAAATTTTGTAAAATTCATGATATTTAGTGAAATTTATGGAATTCAGTAGTTTGTGAAATTTTGTGAAATTTTAGATATTTTGAAAAATGTATGAAATTTATAAAATTTTAAGAAATATGAAATTTTGTGAAATTGTGAAAAATCTATGACGTTTCGTTATACAGTGAAGACCCGATTTTATCAGCATACGATTTCATTAGCCCCCGATTTCGCCCCCCCCATTTTATCAGCTTTTTGACCCGATTTTGTCAGCCTTATATGAAAATTGATAGTTGGTAGTTTGATAGGCTCTTGCAAACGAACCAAGATGAACTCGAACAAATCCTTTATTGAGCATCTTATCTTTGAGATCCGAAATATGCAAAAAAAATATTTTTTTTTTAAATTTTGCACTAAATTTAAACAAAATAATCAGAAAAGGTTATGAGGATAATCTAGGGACTAAAGAAGAATATTTTAAGATCTTCGTGTATTAAAAAGAAAGAGAAAATTATTTGTCCCGATTTTGTCAATGTCCGTTTTATCAGCCTAAAATTCACCAAGGGACTGATAAAAACGGGTCTTCACTGTATTTATGAAGATTTGCAAAGTGTATGAAATTTTGTGAAATTTTGAAAAATTTATGCAATTTTGAAATTTTGTAAAATTTATTAAATTTAGTAAAATTTATGAATTTATGCGAAATTCATGAAATTTTTGTAAAATTTATGAAATTTTGTAAAATTTATGAAATTTTGTAAAATTTATGAGATTATGTAAAATCTATAAAATTTTTGTAATTTAATGAAGTTTTGCGAGATTTATGAAATTTTGCGAAATTATTTGGAAAATTTATTTAAATTTGTGAAATTTTGTGAATTTATGAATTTTTGTGAAATTGTTGAAATTATGCAAAATTTATGAAATTTTGCAAGATTTGCTAAATTTTGTGATATTCATGAAATTTTGTAATATTTTAGAAATAGCGTAAATTTTGGAAAATTTTGAAATTCTTCGAAATTTAAGAAATTTTGCAAAATTTATTAAATATTTGTCATTTTAATGAAATTTTGGAAAGCATATGAAATTTTTCAAAAAATTATGCAGTTTTGTGAAATTTATTCAATTTTGTGAAATTTATGAAATGTTGTAAAATGTGAAATTATTGAAGTGAGTGAAGTTAAGTGAATGAACTGAACGAAATGAAGGAAATGAACGAACTGAAAGAAGTGAATGAACTGAATGAACTGAATGAACTGAATGAACTGAATGAACTGAATGAACTGAATGAACTGAATGAACTGAATGAACTGAATGAATTGAATGAACTGAATGAACTGAATGAACTGAATGAACTGAATGAACTGAATGAACTGAATGAACTGAATGAACTGAATGAACTGAATGAACTGAATGAACTGAATGAACTGAATGAACTGAATGAACTGAATGAACTGAATGAACTGAATGAACTGAATGAACTGAATGAACTGAATGAACTGAATGAACTGAATGAACTGAATGAACTGAATGAACTGAATGAACTGAATGAACTGAATGAACTGAATGAACTGAATGAACTGAATGAACTGAATGAACTGAATGAACTGAATGAACTGAATGAACTGAATGAACTGAATGAACTGAATGAACTGAATGAACTGAATGAACTGAATGAACTGAATGAACTGAATGAACTGAATGAACTGAATGAACTGAATGAACTGAATGAACTGAATGAACTGAATGAACTGAATGAACTGAATGAACTGAATGAACTGAATGAACTGAATGAACTGAATGAACTGAATGAACTGAATGAGCTGAATGAACTGAATGAACTGAATGAACTGAATGAACTGAATGAACTGAATGAACTGAATGAACTGAATGAACGGAATGAACTGATTGAACAGAATGGACTGAATGAACTGAATGAACGGAATGAACGGAATGAGCTGAATGAACTGAATGAACTGAATGAACTGAATGAACTGAATGAACTGAATGAACTGAATGAACGGAATGAACGGAATGGACGGAATGAATGGAATGAACGGAATGAACGGAATGAACTGAATGAACGGAATGAACAGAATGTACAGAATGAACGAAATGAACGGAATGAACGGAATGAATGGAATGAACGGAATGAACAGAATGAACGGAATGAATGGAATGAACTGATTGAACGGAATGAATGGAATGAACTGATTGAACTGAATGAACTGAATGAACTGAATGAACGGAATGAACGGAATGAACTGAATGAACAGAATGTACAGAATGAACGGAATGAATGGAATGAACTGATTGAACTGAATGAACTGTATGAACAGAATGAACGGAATGAACGGAATGAATGAAATGAACTGATTGAACTGAATGAACTGAATGAACAGAATGAACGGAATGAATGGAATGAACGGAATGAACGGAAAGAACGGAATGAACGGAATGAACGGAATGAACAGAATGAACAGAATGAATAGAATGAACAGAATGAACCGAATGAACTGAATGAACAGAATGAACAGAATTAACAGAAATAGCAGAATGAACGGAATGAACAGAATGAATAGAATGAACAGAGTGAACAGAATGGACTGAATGAACACAATAAATGAAAGTGAACGTAAAAAGTGATATACGCTTAGATCAAGCCTTTTTTTATTTCGACTATGTTAGTCACATTTTCTTTTTTTTAACATTTTAACGACATTCAATTAGCTAGAGATTACTGGGTAGGGAAAGTTATGAAAATTAGAGCCATAGTACTCAAATGAGAGCAAGGATGTGAAGTAAACAGATAGAGATAGACCGAGTCGGTTGTCACGGTAAAGATAGACACGTCTACCTTTATCAGGACACATGTTAGTGAACTCGGGTGATTCGTAGTTATACTGCCTAAGCTCGACCCTCATTAACAGAAGCCAAAGATTAAGCCCGTACGATATTAAGCCTGTTCTAATGACCCTGTCACTTCTAGTTTTCCGATCTGTTTACTTCACATCGTTGCTTTCACTTGAGTACTATGGCTCTAATTTTCATAACTTTCCCTACCCAGTAATCACTAGCTAATTGAATGTCGTTAAAATCTTAGATCAAGCGTTCTTAGAAAACTTCGTTACCGGAAACGGTTAACTATTTCACGAAGTGGCAATAGTTTCTGACCATAATTATTGTGCCGAAGTTATCCTTTCATTCCCCATCTAGCCATGCGTGATACAGCGCAAGAAAAGGAGGTCAATTTTAAACTGTTGAAAAATAAGGAAGTCAAAACGTTTGGTTTGATTTAGCAATTCCTTATTAGTAAATAAAAATTAGGACCTTGTGGAACATCACGTAGGACTTGGGGTTTGCTCAGAAACACAAATCGTGTATTGATTGTTTGGAGCTAACCTAAATTTTCCTAAATTTTTCTACACTTAAGAGAAATATAGCATAGTGAACAGAAATTGGTTCAACCGGAAACCCTTTTCTAACCCAGAAACACATACCGTCGACGATATACTACTGACACAAGGCCTCAATACAACTACGATGAATCAATCTGATCTAAAGGGCATATCGATTGTATCTTTGTACAGAATATAGTGAAATCCTATTATTCTGATGAAAACGGATTGGATGCAGGCGCAAACAGAAGTACACTACAAACATGATTTTACAACATTTACTTGCATACTATTTATTGTTTCTACGGTATTTCTTTCGGAACGTAGTGAGGTTAATTTTTAATAATTTTGATTATAATAGCGCACCATTCTATAGACCGCACTATCCTCTGCATAATTAGTTTTATAAGGAGTTTCTAAACTAGTTTAATTGACGAGTTCTTGAATGACAACTAGCAAATTCATTTGCAAAAGTATTGACGCATATTATAAGCGTGAGGAATAATGTCGTCAATAAAATAAATCATTTTAAATTCGCGACGTTCTTTATTCGCTTGTATGTTAACCAGCATGCAGCGTGCCTCATATGATGGAAGAGGAAATGCGGTTCAATTGAGCTTAGAAAAGTGCATGTAAGAGCAATTGTTTTCGGACTGATTCAATGCGTTATTCGTGCGGGATAGTGTGTGTACTATGCTGCAATCCAGAATTGGACTTGTGATGTATTGTAGAATGAGTTAATCATGTAAGGGTCTTCAATATTGTAGTTGAAGAGATTTTCTTCTTTCTTGGAATATTCCACTATTACACTAGCATTTTCTAAAGTAAAGAGGACATTCCATCAGGTCCAGGTCCAGTTATTTAGCGCAGTAATGGGCTGTGTGTTTATGTATATTTTTCAAACATCGGAACATTTGAATAACACACAGTTTGAAGAAACACTTCATTCAAAGGGCAAATAACGCATAACATTGTAATAAACATCTCATTTATTATAGAGTTAATTCCTAAAATGCCCCAAATTACAGATTCTTAAATAAGGCACATTGGTAGGTACATCAAACTTATAAACATTTGCATTTCATTCAATCGCATTTATTTTGTGAATAATAAAAGCGGCACTAAGTCTTTGAAGGCTATCTTTGAAAGCATTGTTTCAAAACAAACCACGATAGGAATCTGATCGGGGATCTGACCAAACCAAAATAGCAGTCACACTTTCATTCCATCCTGAAATCGCCATCAATCTTCAACCTGAACAATGAAATCATAGCAGAACGGACCCGTGTAAATTATTCATCACATCGTTCCTCGGTGGAAGACGGCTGCCTATCGCTTCCCTAGGACCGACCGATCGATCGATTTCTTCCGACCGACGGTACGCCGAAACAAACGACGGCGGCATCCGAGAATAGTGGCAATAATGGAGCCAAAACAAAATCAACATTCTAATCCATCTATCACACTGGACAGCGGTCGAGCTCCAATTAATTATTCATTCGAGAAAATTAATTTAACCACCTTCTGCTCTACTTAACTAGTACGTACTTCTACTTTACCACCGCCGGCCGGAAACGCGTTGTTCGCCCGAGGAAATGCTTCCAGCCGTGTATCGAAACGGAAAGAACTTATGCCTCTAATGATCCGTCCGGTATTTATTCAATTGTTAACATGTTTAATGGTTCTGTTTGCTTCCTCGTTGTGCGACGGCGGCCGGCGGTGGCAGAGAAGGAGGAACAGCATTAGCGAGTCGTTCCCAGGCTTTATGAGTCAAGGTCGGTTTTCGGGAGAGCGTTTTTTTTCTTTCTTTTTTCTTCGGGCGAGAGTTGCTTCCAAGCAAACGCGCGTTGGGGAGGCTTCAAAACGGCTCGGAATCGTTATGTAATCCCAGTTGAATGGGGAACAGAATGGTAAAGCTTTCAAGCTCAACTTTTTTCTAGTGCTATAGGGTACCAAACCTATTTTTCGTACTGGTGGGGTCAAGAAACATACTGGTTTTGATTAAAATCATCAATTCCATCGCTGTGTTAGAAAATGTTCATTTTTTACCATTCTATACTCATCATAATTCTCCTAGTCTATTTAATATAGTTCAATAATGCGAAAAAGCTAGCCAAAGACTGTCTAAATGGACGTTTCATCAGCTTTCATCAATATCCCGAAAGCACAAAATTTAACAAATAATATTTTTTCTTCGTTAACTAGAACTGTATTTCGCCACACTGGTTTAGCGGAACCAATCAGACTAAATGCATTTACTTTGGTTCTAGGAAAAATAGCTACTCTTAGTACTTAAATGAAAGGTAATAGTTCAGTTATTAGCTATATTAGTTTTTTTTTAACAAAACAAACATAGTTCATAAACAACATTGGCATTGATAGACTAACAAAAATATAGCGCAGCTTGTGTTGAAAATTATATGGGTTGATATCAATTGGACGTATGCTGATGTTTCCTTTTTCAATCTTCTTTTATTAATAATTTAAGTTGTAATGCAGCTAACCAATCGTGAATCTACACGAAATTCCATAGCCGGAGAGATGGACTCAAATCAATTTAAATGACACTCAAAAGTGCCTAACATAAACAACCTAAGTGCCCAATTAAAATTGATAGCGTAAAGTCCTTCCCGGCATCACAATTATCATTTGCGTCTGCGGGTGACACTACCCGTCCTTTGAATCAATCCAATTCCATCGTAGGACACCCGAAACTTCCCGGTGAATTCCATCACATAGGTGCCACGCACCGGGTGCCACTGGAGCGGTACATTTTATGAAAACATTCCCCCCTCTATAATTGGACACATTCATTTGCCAACCATTGCCAGTGCTAACTCCCATTAAGCTTTGGAAAATGTTTCCAATGGAAGTTGCTTTCAGACGATGGTTCTTTCTTTGTCTCTCTTTCTGTGTCTATCTCTGTCGCTCTGTCCACCCTGGATGATGATTTATTTCGCTGCCCTTTTTGCTCCCCAGGATACACCCCGCAGCAATAAGTAAGCGGAGATCTGAAGAGGGTCGGATGATTCTAAAAGAATTTAATTAACTTTCATCTGCAATTTTCACCGTATATCATAATTATGGCAGCATGAAAAAAGAAATGTGCAATACACTTAGCAGTGCGATGAACCGTACCTATCGAAGTAAATACCACTTTTTAAGCGAAGCTTAAACGCATATTGATATACATTTTGATCCTTGACCTGATTCAAAGTCTATACTAACAGGTTATCGTGCTCAATAAAATTACAAATTACAATTACAAATTACAATCCTCGAATGTCGAATGAGTGTATATTAGTCCAAAATGAGCTTCAGTCTTTTGTTCAGTTTCTCTAGTATAGAGTAAAGCCATGTCAAGTGATCCTCGAATTTTTCGCAAAATCACCGATCTTCATGAGGTATATTTTATTGTATAGGGATTATGGTGAATAGCTTTTGGTATAAATATTTCGTTAAAATTCCTTTTTTTCTTTAAGATATTAACCCTTAAACTTTATTGCATGATAAAATTGAAAATTTTATATCTCAAAAACTACTGAAGATAATTCAATGAATTTTTGCACACTTGTAGTATGATATTTGCACTATCTTATAAAAATATTTTTATTTTATAATTGCGTGAATAACGGTACTTTGCATCTATTTAAAATTTTCAATTGTATTTTTTCTTATGTTCTTCACGCTAATTTTTTTCAAAACGTATGTTAAGTTATGCGGCAATCTTTCACCTTCAATAATCTGTATTGATAATTTTTCATTTTTGTTCCTATCGAGAGTTATGGAGGATTTTGTAACAGTGCGCTGTTTCAACACACGGCCCACTTTGATGCAGCCCGCGAGAACGTTCATATTGGCAACGTCGCACGTAGCTACATCAGAAAGCGCATCGTGTGGGAAGTGCGCATCGCATGACTAAAAGAAACCATATCTCTCGATTAGCGCAAAAGGGCAAACTTTTCAATACGAATTATCGAAGGTGATTTTTTTCCGGATATTTTAAGATGCGTTAAATTTTTTTGACTGAAGAGCACAACAAAAATTATAGTTGTTTCATATATTTTTTATTATTATAATTTGACGCTACTAACAATTAACATCTTTAAAAACACTTTTGTTAGTCAAAATACATCTACGTTATATCCAAATTCTTTTTTAGTCTACAACATACTATATGAAAGTGGAAAATCTTATGCCAACAGCATTTTATTTCACGTTTTTATTTTCACCGAGTGATATTACCTTTAAACAACGATGTGTCTTTTGAAAAAATTTACATAAAATCTGTTGTTCGATCGCATCGTTGTTGAGGTTGTTTATCAATATTGCTTCTGTTAATTCTGTTGATTGGTGGTTCTCCAAGTTCTGGTACGATATTATTTATTTTTGTCGAATTTCAATTAATCATCAACGATCTTTATTTCAAAATCATCGTTACAGTTTTCCGCATGTACCTGTTGAGTCATCGAATATTCCAGTTCCATTACTTTGGCAAACAATATAAGAAGAAAAATAAAACGTGTACATTTTCCTATATTTTAAACGCGTTATAGAGGAACCCATTACTATAAACACGGGATGTAAATTTGAAAATTTAAGGAAAATTATGTTTTGTTCATGTCCATATTTATTTTCGTTGTATTTTTTGCGCCCATTACGACATATGCTACACATGTGTTTATCACTCCACATGGATGCAATAAAAACAAGATACGACGAACATATTTATGATTTTTTTTAACGGAATACATCATTCGTGTGATCGACCCATATTTAAAACATAAATCAATCGAATGTTTTTTTGAGCAAATATTGTATATCTTGAGATAATATAGCATTTCGTCGAGTTCTCTCTATATGGGGGACTTGGGTGTTGTGCGATCGAAACAAAAACAAACGTCAAAACGTTTTCTCACTCGCACTGATGCAAATTAAATGAGCGCGTAATTTAACGCACGACCAGATGACGCGTGGCTGAAAAGTCGCTATGTGGATTTAAGAAAAGATTCACAATATACCGTGCTACCTCTTAGACAGAACCAACTGAAAATAAAACGTGGTGAAGTATGTCAATATGCGAAAAATATGCCAACGCAGATTAAAGCATGCCCACTGCTCAACTGTGCTCATCGACTGGCAACAACCGAGCGCACTTGTCCGAGGTATTGAGTGACAGTAAATTAAATAACTCTTGAACAATATAATAACGCTAAAGAGCATGCAAAGTTACTCCGAAAACATCACAGCTTGTCTTTTTACTTTAATCGCAGAGATGCCAATTTTGAACATGAGATACGCTCCTTCAAAGCGATGCGCATTAGGACGTTGCGACGTGCGGCGTTGCCAATATGTACGTTCTCGCGGGTTGCATCGAAATGGGCCGTGCGTTGAAACAGCGCACTGTTACAAAATCCTCTATAACTCTCGATAGGAACAAAAATGAAAAATTATCAATACAGATTATTGAAGGTGAAAGATTTTCGCATAATTTGATATAAGTTTTGAAAATTTTTAGCGTGAAGAACATAAGAAAAAATACAATTGAAAATTTTAAATAGATGCAAAGTACCGTTATTCACGCAATTATAAAGTAAAGATATTTTTATAAGATAGTGCAAATATCATTCCATAAGTGTGCAAAAATTCATTGAATTATCTTAAGTAGTTTTTGAGATATAAAATTTTCAATTTTATCATGCAATAAAGTTTAAGGGTTAATATCTTAAAGAAAAAAAGGAATTTTAACGAAATATTTATACCACAAGCTAATCACCATAATCCCTATACAATAAATTATACCTCGTGAAGATCAGTGATTTTGCGAAAAAATCGAGGATCACTTGACATGGCTTTACTCTATAGAAATTGTTGCATTTAAAAGTTCAATAAACGAACTGATACGACATTCAAACTGAAATTATCTAGATTGAATAAATATATCTATTCTACTGGAGAATGCCATGTTAAGTTTGTTCGTTTAATTTGAAATTTCTCGCGTTTATTTTTTGAAAAGGGCCAATAAGCATACTGTCAAAATTCACTTTGGGAGGGAAATTCTGGGCAAACCGTTAATCGCCGATTATAAATCACAACAGCAGACGAAAGAGAAAACTTTTCTTTTTCATAAATTGTTAACATCCATTCTCGGCGAGCTACGGTTTGTCCGGAATTTTCTCTCAAAGTGAATTTTGACAGCATGCTTATTGGCCGTTTACAAAAAACACGCGAGATTTATACGATGAAAAAAACTTTCTAAATATTTCACCATGGTTCTCATTCTTCCGTTATAATTATGTAAAGGTGTTAAAGTAATTAATTTGCAATAACTTTGTAGCATACTCAGGATATAAATACTCCCCGCATTTTCCAGTGCCAATCTGGTAACGAATAAAAACTAACCAACGTTTTCCCCCGCCCTATCTGCAATCAGCGGAACAGGTACACTCCTCGAAAAGTTCGCAGACGTGACTGAGACGTGAAAAGATCCATTAGGTGAAATGCTTCAGCGTGGGCGTTATGCTGATTTAATGACAGTTATGATTGGAAATAAAGATGGAAAAAAGTTCAGTAATTGGTTTCACTTGTCCACAATGATATCCACTGGTTTATCTTCTTTGTCGTATCTGTCTTACCGTGAACATTATTTTCGCTTCGTCAAATTCTTACGAGATATGTAATTCAAATATAACAGGTCTATCACTGGTCGTTTTATGTAAAATTGCCTTGTTTCAATGTTATAATTGTGATATCTCGCACAGTGGCGTAGCAAAGGGGGCGGCGGAAGGATTAGGGATTAAAACCACCCGCAATCCAAAATAATTTGGTATTAAGAAAAAAAATAAGAATAAAATAAAATACCGCAATCATTTTTAAGAGTAGGGGAAACCGAGGAGGGTTGAAACAATTTTTTGTTTTTGTTAGATAAATCGACAAAAACTGTCATTCGATGACTGCTTATTTTTATATTTCTTGCTTCTTTTTATGTTTTATCAAATTACATCAAAATAACTGCTACAAATCAATAACAAAGCATCAATTTTTGTAACAGTGTTCTCTTTGTTTCAACTCTCCTCATACCGAGGTAAGTTGAAACAGCGATGAATGTGAGTTGAAACAAGTAACTAAATGTTTTGAATATTATTAAAACGTTTTGTGAATCATCAAATGCTACCATTGTGTCATTTTTATTCGTTCACACTAAGATAATTCCTTAAAATGGCATGCATTCTTATCAATATTTTCCACAGTGTATATCTGCGTATAAACTGACATTTGTTTTGAAAATTATTCTAATATTTTGGTTACAAATGCAGGAATTTCTGCAATTATCCCTACAGTAATAACAGCAAGATACTTTACCAAACCACTTATTAACTATAACTGTAAAATCAAGAAATTTGATACCCATTTTTCATATATTTAGTTATGTATTATTTTCCAACCAGTTTCCCTAGAACAATCTGCATTCATTAAAATGGTTGATATGACCAGTGATACTATTTATGACTACAAGTGATACGGGTTTATGAAAATAGGTAAATTGGTATCCATGTCGGTAGTATTTGGTTCATTTTGAGTTATGGTTACTTCGCTCCAAGCTTTAGAAGCTGATAGGAGTAAACAATTAGAACAAATGCATATTCCGTGGTTATAAATGACCTAGATCTAATAAATTGAAAACTTTGATCACGGTGTTCAATTTAGGAAAGAAGAATCTTGATTATTATTATTTGTCCAGGAACGTTAACGTGATTATAACATTACCATAAAACTAGAAGTTCATCATCGAGGAGAGTTGAAACAAGGTGTTCGAGAAGTAAGGCTTGATCCACAATTTACAATTTATACTTCGCAAAGATAGAAAGAAACGCATACAATTCATAAATGTTAACTCTTGGATTACATAATAGTGATATTTCCATGATCGAGCATCACTTAATATCTTATTTACCCTAATTTGAAGAAAATAACAAAAAACTTTTGCTCATTTTTTAAAGTGTGTTTACCGTAAATACTCAACCACTCACTTAAGGTAGTTGGCGTGTATTGGATGGTTTGTGGGCATGATACAAATAATACAAATGCATTATTGTTTTATCCCTAACTGTACTGTTTCGCTAACAAAGGGGCACTGTTTCATCTCTCCTCTGCTTCAAATCTCCTCGGTTTCCCCTACTCTCTGATAAACATTTTGGAAACTCTTTCTTTTGAACGTCGTAAGGGCCTTCGGAAAATTTTATCCATCAGCGCAAAACCATTTTTGTTTTTTTTTTACAGCTGATAGTTTTATATCTACGCATCCGATCAGAAATTTTTGAGATAGATATAAAGGGTATCCTCCATCAAATCACATCAGGGAAAAACGCTGTCGAAAACAACTCAATGGATATTTTCCCATGAAAATTTGGATAAAAATAGTTTAGAATGTATTGTTTACACTGTATTTTGATCGCTGTCAGTTTTTCGAAAACTGGAAAAATGGCGTCACCTGAAAAGTAACGTCACCTGGGAAAGCAAGCACCTGGGAAATCCTCAACACTCTCATCGGGTCATCGGAAAACAACTCGGAATCGTGCAGTCAACAGTGAGTCGTGCGATTAAACGCTACTATCAAACTCTGAGCATCGAACGGAAGCAGAAATGCGGTTAGAATGGATGTTCTATTAGAGATCAGGATCATAAGCGTGTAGCGAAAGCGATTAATCGGAATACCAATGTTTCGGTTAGGGATGTGGCCAAAAAGTCGAATCTGTCCAATACTTTCGTTCAGAGAGCTAAGGACTGGGAGGAACTGCACACGTACAAAGTGTAGAAGGCTCCGTGACGAACGGCAAAAAAACGGTGGAAAAGTCACAAGCCCGTAAACTGTACAGTGTACAGTTTGCGGGCCTGTGACTTTCCCACCCAGATGCTAACGAAGCCCCATTGTCTCATCATGCATGATGAGACTTACGTCAAGGTGGTTTCCGGGGTTACTGTTCTTCACCTCCCAGCAAAAGTTTGATGTTCTGGAGGAAGTGTAGAAGCAGAAACTTTCAAAGTTTGCCGATTAATACATGATTTGGCAAGCGATCTGGTCATGTGACAAACAGAGTGCGCCGTTCGTGGGAGATCTACCCCAAGGAGTGTCTACAGAAGCGCCTGCTTCATCGGTTGAGACAACACGATCTTCTGGCCGGAACTAGCTTTGTGCCATTATTGTTGTGGAGCGATACGAAGCCAACGGTGTCGCTTTCGTACCCAAGGACATTAACGCATCGGAACTAAAACCCAGCGAAAAATACCTTGGCAATTATGAAGCAGGCACTACGAAAGCATCCCAAGGATGTCAAATCTGAGGAAGATACAAAGAAAAAACTAGTTTCCGTACAGAAGAAGCTACAGCCAGATGTTCTACTGAGTGGAACAGCGTACGGTTATGGTATTGAAGTAGGTAATGAAATGAATATACCAAAAGCTTACTAATGGGCTACATTATTTACATTATTTTGTCTGAAAGATTTAAAAGAATCGGTTCTTAACCCTCTTAGCAAAGTCACTCCCAACGATTTATAAAACCCCCATCAAACGGTTGTGTACGGTTGTCCACGTTTCTTCCTTATTCAAGGTTTAAAATAATCCGTTGATTAAATTATTGATTGAATGAATAATTTGATTGCCGTATAATTTTGAATCATCTTTATTTTGTGCGCTGCACAGTTGGCCTGGCCGCTTTAATGCCTGTGTCATATTCAATATGTGCCACAAACATTAATAATGACAAGAAAAATTGTGGACGAACGTCTGCAATTTTCCAGGATCCCTACATGTACTGGCTGTGTATGTGTAGACTAGACTAGAATAGAAAGATTTAAAAGAATCGGTCCCCTAGGCATTTTTCTACGGCGTTTTTTTCCGTGATGCAATTTGATGTTGCTAATAAGTCTTGAATATTACTGGCTTTGTTACCAAATTAGTAAGCTGAAAATGCAGTTATCGCATGCTATTCCATCTTTTGTGAAAATAGTTCCCAATTCTACTTAAACACAGACTACGCTTTGTACCTAAGAAAATCAAACAGCTATGTGCCAGTAATGTAAACAAAAAAAATGAACTGCGCGAAATCCTATACAACAAAGGATAATGATCAAAATGGCTGAGCAATCCGTGTGTTTCCAATCATAACAGAATGTATTGGATACTTCCAGGATGCTTCATCTTGAACCGTCACTCTCTCGTTTCCTAATACGCACGTGCATTTGCTACTACACACAGCCAGTGAATGCGGGGTCTGCCCTGAGATCGAGGACCATTTCCAGGATCTCCATTGAACATTACATTAGCTGGTTTTTCTTTAAGGCATTCGTGCTGTATGGCCAACTCCCTCTAAAGGGTTATGCGATCAAAATTTGCTCAGACGAAAATGTTCGTAAATTGATTGAACGTTTTATTAAATAAATTATTTTTACTTTTGAAAATCGATTAGTATAAAATAACATAAACAATTTCCTTTAACTTATTCCATTCGATTTAGTACTGCCACTACATCCACGTTATTTGCATTAAACTGCTTCTCGGTTCTAGCAGTTTTATGGGTCTTCTTCATATTTCGCTTAACGATGACTTCAGCTCTGACAAGCAGCATACAATGTTCAACTAATGTTGGCAGTTCCCATTAATCATGAACCAACGTGCCACTAAGATACAAACAACAAGAATAGGACATTTGCAACCGTACAAAAGAACATCTGAATAGACCCAGCAAACCAGCAATCGTATATAAAAGTTTACAATAAATTACAAATAATGACAGACTGAATCAAAATTACAAATAGTGCAAGCAAAAATTATGTTTTGTTGTAAAAAGTTCACATAAAATGCAAATCTGTGATCGAAATACAATGTTGACTTGAAGTTATTTATTAGTCCACTACAACTAAAAACTATATTGTACAGGCGGAATAATAAAGACAATTTTGAAACATTGTATATAAATTAATTTGCAATTGGATTAAACTGCTAAATCGTTCTAAAAAATAGTCACCTCCTTATAGCACTTCGCAAATTTTCTGCCAGCCTAGTTCAATATTTGAGCAATAAAAATGGCTTGAGTACGTAATATAGGTTGTGATTTGGCAGGTATAGAAGGTAGTGACATATTTAGGTTGGATTATGGTATTCTTAGATCGTAATCACAAAGCGATAAAAATGATCAAATATAATCGTTGCTTGACAGTGTACAAATAGATGAGTACATAGCGGCTATGCTGGGAATACGAAGATCTCAGGTTCGAAACTGGAAGTAAATCGTAGCAGGTAATTTTAATAATTGATGTTCCAGTAACTCCAACCTCACCCATGAAAAATATAAAATATAGTTACCACCGCAATTGTGTCTTATAACAGAATTATGGAAATTTAATCCTGATTTTTTATTTTCATAATACTATTTAAAAAAAATACTTCTTGTTACCACATTGGGGACCTTAAGCTGCATAAACCTTCATGTGTGATTGTAAAGTTGATCATATATAAACTCATAATTATAAGCTACATGATTGTATAATGCTTCTGATGAGATCAAAATTCGTCGTAAATCACATAGTTCTATGTATACCGATTTGTTGTACGTATATGGCCTCCACTTTTGTTCACATAGAAGAGATCTGTGCATTTTATACAATCAATTCATATCGTTGAAGAGTACAGTTAATCAAATTGCAACTTATTAAAGTGAATCAAAATGTTGGCTGGGGAGCATACACCAAAAAACCAACGCATTGACGTTAAATACGAAGAAAGTAAACTGAAAACCCCCAAGTACTACTGGACAACACACGAAAAGCTTCAGCATCTAGAAAAAGAATCTCTGCAAACTGTTTACGTTAAATCCATACTACTTCACTGTAAATGTAAAAGATCAACGGCTCCGTTAAGCGGATGTCTGTTGAAAGGACGAATTAAGAAAAAAACAAATGTCTTGAGATAGCATTCCAAAGTCTTTTAAAAGAACCATTGGGCATTAGAGATTTTCTCCCAGTTCAGTTATTTGGCACGATTCGATGAGCGAGCTAAACGGCGTCGCGTGTCCTTTATTTATTGACAACAGATAAAAAATGAAAACATCCGGACAAGTCATCCGGTTCATTTCCTAAGTAGTCGCCTTCAGATTAATGTAGGGCAACCATATGCTTTGTTTCCTGTCTTCCCGCGGTATTACTGATAAATTTTTTTCTTTCTGCGCATCTACAAATCGCCTGCTAAATCAGCAGCTTTAGTGCAAGTTTCGTCATTCTTTTCGTTCGAACATTCGAACAATATTTTTCTACTCATTTCGATTTAGCCTATTCTACACCTTGCAAACGTGTAGTTTAGAATTCCTTGCATTTTTTAGTTCCGTCAAGGATTTTCGTATTCGATTAGCATATAAATACTTTTTATTTCGTTTTTTGACACGGCTCATAGCGGTAGCTTAACGGAGCCGTGGATCTTTTATGTGTTTACAATATGTAAAACAAAAATAAAAACAAATATTATTGTTTGTCTGTTGGATCTCGTGCGCGCAACTTTTTATTGCGAGCGGAGACCTTCTTTCGCGGCTCGCCTACTGCGTCATGAGGACCGTTTAATTCTCTCCTGTCCTCTGTATCAAGGTCATCATCGTTAAAAGTGCCTTTGTCCTCGCGACCAGATGTTCTTTCCTGCTTCTTGCACTTACGGGTGACCAATGTAAATCCGTCGTCATTCTTATTATCTTCATCGCCGATGTTACTTACAGTTGTTTCAGGGGTGCTGGATGCTGCTTTGGCAGTTGTCAATATGGACTGAACAGCTGCCACAAATTTGGCAACCGTTTGTGGTTCAGGTATTGGTATTGAAAATTCGTTTTTGGGTTGGTTTTCATGGATTCGTTGGCAATCGGTAGCGATACATTCTCCTCTATATCTTCCGCGCAAGGTTGTCCGTGGTGTGCTGTCTGAATACAATACTTGCACGTAGGAGTTTGCCCCTCATGGGTGCATAACGTAGTTTGATTAATAGTAGCTTCGTGGGTTTTAAGTTTTATAGTCAAGTGGGAGGGGATAGGTCTTTCGATCCGCATCCTCACCACAAGAACACCGTTAGGTGTACCCGGGAAGAAATTTCTCCACGTATCACGTATAACGGATTCTACTTCTCCGTATTGCGACATGTATTTTGCGATAAGATCAGGATATAAATACTTTGATCTCTTGAATATCCGTTGTTGTAACGAGAGTAAATTGTAACTTGTAAATAAATAATAAAAACAGATTCAACATCAATAACCCGTCGATGTATTATAGCCTTTGTTGTGAAAAAGAACATGATAAAGATTTTAGTTTCAATTGTCTTACATTTGGAGTCGTTTTCATAAGAAACTTCTCAAAATTTTATCAGATCAGATTTAAAGATTTATGTAATAATTTTAAAGCCCCTCCCGAAACAAAATTCTTGCTACGGGCCTGCATCGGGTCATTTTCATGTTTGCGCGATCGCAGACGTTAGTGTGCGCGAATGATCGAGAAGGGCTCGAGTGTTTTAAAGTTACCGTGCTTTGATGTCGCGATGTGTTAGCGATTGCATTATCATGTGATTATGTACATATTCGTGAGGGCTATTGAATGTTCGTACGGACCGTGAGTCTGATGTTTAATTTTGAGTGTATGATTCAGACGCTAGAAGAGAGTGAGTTGCTCCATATCACTACAGTTCCCAGCAATGTCGCCCTCAAACTTGTTGTCGAGTGTATAGGAGCGTCATTTATTGTTGTTTTTGAGAATGGTTCAACTGAAGACGTATATGGACCTAGGCTGCTAGAACCGATGGTAGGGGCTTTCGGACGAGACCAATACATCCCAAGTAACAATTGATATTTTATAACACGCCACAAGTGAAATCTAAGTTTTATGATGGGCTATAAAACAATCATAAAATTTTAATTGTTACTAGGGATGATCGCGCGGGATCGCGCGTTTGCATTATAGCACTTGAGATTGCGTTTATAAATTCGTATGTGTTAAAAAGTTCACCTTATCACAGGGGCGTTTTATGTTTGGGAGATAGCGGGCGTAGGTTTGCGTGAATGATCGCAATGGCATGTACGCGTTCGTGACCAAAATTGTAAAATGATGCAAGACTAGAACGTTTGTATGTAAACGGGTCTGATCAAGTGGCCGTGTGTGTTTAACTTCGCGTATATAAATCCGTTTGTATATAATCCCATTAGACACATTCCACGCACTTGTATCGCTTACCTCAATACAATAAATCTGCTAATATAAGTAAAAGTTGTTCTGAAATATGTTGGTATAGGTTTAAGGCTCCCAAATCATAGATATATAGAAATTTTTAAAAAGAATTTTATGACGCTCGTCAATAAAATCCAGTAATACATTTAAGATTCGTTTTTAATAATTGAATAGATTTTCCCGTACCACACCGCTATGTTCGCAATAAAATTAATTTGGAGTGATCTTAAATGCCATTTCATTGTATAAATATTGTACAAAGATTTCATCTTTGGACTCAGATTTTTTGAGTGAATGGATTGCCAGATAAAAGGGGGGCAAAAATTGACCATTGTTCCGTTGTCCCCTAACGCAAAAATCATGTTTTTTTTTCAATTTTCCACGAAAACAATGCACGATATCTATAAAATATTTGCAGATACTATTAGTACTCATCAATACCTTTCTAAAAATGTGCTATTTGTATATAACAAACTTTGAAATCGTTATTTCACAGGGGTGCACTGAAGTGTTGTTCCCTAACGCTTTCCGTTACAGTACGGTAAATCCTTCTGCAGAGATACTTTGGGAGCCTACAGAACAGGATATAGACATAAAAGATATAAGCAACATATTTCAGAAATAGCGCAGCCAGGTAGTGGTATGAGTTTTTATTACATCTATCAATGGATAAACTATCTAAGGATAAATCAACAATTTCAGAACAGGGTTCAAAGATATGGAATGGAACGCAATATGCCAAACAAGTATGAGAGCGCACGGAAGAATTTGGTCATAGGGAATAACACTCACTTGTCCCGAGAGTTTTGGGTCCTAGGAAACCCCTGGTGAAGAAATTTTTGAAAAAATTGGAATCGGGCTTCACAGTTTAAAACCAAAGATTGTATGGAGAACTAGGGGTGTTCAAGAGGCAAGATATCAATGAAAATGGTCATCTTAAATTTTCGCATAAAGTCTTACATAAAATGCTTATTACATCGAAAAAGTAATCTATGCAAGTTTTTAGCTCAATCGGACATCATTAAGGGGGTGCGGCGTTTGAATATTGTTTTCATAATATAAAAAAAATCCAAAGGGGAGTAAATGAAATGTTGAAAATCGAAAAAAAATTGTCGAAATATCTCTAAAAATAGCATTAAGCATCAGCATCTAGTCTCAAAACAAACGAAAACCGCTGAAAACAAATTATGATTTTTTTTAGATCCAAGGACTTGATTTTTTTTGAAAAAATAATTCGAAAATCGAAACTTTTACTGTAATGACCCACGATTGAAAAAAATTCCCATCGAACTGGGCTTGGTAGCAGCACAAATAAAAAGATGGCAGGGATTTGGGGTTCCAACTAAAACACCGTGAAGGAATTTTTGAAAAAAAAAATGGAACGGGACTTCACAGTTTAAAACCAAAGTTTTGTGAAATTTTTGAAAATTTGCATCTTTTATGTGAAAATGGACATTTTTGATCGAATTTTTCCAACGTACTGGGCTTGGGTGCAGAACAAATAAAAAGATGGCGGAGATTTACGGTTCCAACTAAATCACCGCGGAGAAATTTTTGAAAAAAAATTGGAACGGGACTTCACAGTTTATAATTATTGACCACTTGGAACAAACCACGGTTTGTCTTTTCTGAATTGATTTTCTTCTACATGAACCAAATATCGTAGTTTAACACAGCTTTTTAATGTTTTTATAGCACGTTAAAGTCAAAATTTTATCGAGGATACGCATTTCTCAGAATTCGCAAATAAAAGATACAATTTCACGAAATTCTCCAGTTTTCTATTATTTAGATAATTCAGTGACAAGCCGGCCAGCTAACCCATAAGACCGCAATTGTGTGCAGATTTTTAACAAATTTTTTATACTTAAACATATCTAAATATTCAAAAAGCTGCGTCTTTTCCTTCTTTTTCCAAAAATCGCGTAAAACGGCTGCATTTTGATTAATTTCCGCAATCATAACTATTAAGTGTCTTCTTGCAGATCTATGAGTAGAAACGGTTGAACAAACGCCAGAGGTTGAACTGGAAGGGCGATATTCTATTTCGAAATCTTTACTTCAACCGTATTACTGGTTTTTCGCGACATTATATACAATATGTAAATATCATAACTGCTTGACTGAGTATAATCGTTTGACAGTCTTACCTTTGCTGAGTTGCTTCAGTGTCACATTTGTTTATTTTTAACGCAACAAGAAAATAAATATTGAACCACCCTAATGACGTTTTTTGATCTGCCCTAATCAACAGTCAATTTTATTTTCAAGATTTTTTAATGTCAAAAAACAAAGTCAGCGCATTAAAATTGCTTGAAAAAACTTATTTGGTCAACAAAATAAAAATTTGTTGAGTCACCCTAATAAACCGTTAATTTTATTTAATGTATTTTCCGATGTCAATACTGTATTCAACTTACCAAAACTACTTGAAACCACCTTTTTCGAACCATTAGAAAGAGGTGATTGTGGTCTACAATCTCTTCTATACCGGGCCACACTGTCGTATGCAGTGTGGCCTGTTCTCAATCCATATTAATTTGATTTCTAAATATCATTTGTCAAATACACATGAAGGTGAAACTAGAAATACATCTATCAGGAATCAGAATATATTGGCTTATATTTTGATTCCTGATATGTCTAGAGGTAATATACTTCGCTTTGTTTGAGCTTCAACAAACACTTCGGTCGCGTTAGGGGACAACACTTCATATGCGACCGTTTGTGTTCATTTTGATGTTGTCCCCTAACGCAGCGTTTGCAACGGTCGTGAAAAAAATTTCATGAAGGCACGAACATCTAAGTATACAGTATTGTTCTGTGACTATCAAATAGATGCTCTAAAGTTTGAGTTTGAGATAGAGCAGGTTTTTTGATAAATACAAGTGTAGGTTGGAAAATCAATATTTTGCTCTGTTGTCCCCTAACGCGACATTTTCACCCCTCAGAATGAAATGACAACCTGAAAAACATCGAACCCACAACATTAACGTTGTGTTAGGACTTTTAAATTATTCAATTAAGTGTTTTGAGCGTACATCGTAGGATGTTTCAAACGACAAGCTGTTAACTGTTGCATAATGCGTGAAAACGTTGTCCCCTAACGCTGGAATGTGTCATTATAATGTACATTCACGCAGGTTTTTTTATGTTTGCGCGAACCGCCATTTTGAGTATACGATTCAGATCAAAAATTAAATCACTAGAGTAGCCGGACATGGCGTACTGTGACTTCTAGTGTATATGCGTTTGTATTTGTTTTTTGAGCCAAAGACTAAAAGCATGGACTTAGGCTGCTAAGCCCAAAAGTAGGTGCTTCCGCACGTGACTGATTCATAATCGCATGGGAACGGGCTTTGATAAAATCTTACTGCAGACATTTATAAATTCTTAAGTGCTGACATATTGTTTTGATCACCGGAGAGTTTTTAAGTATGCGAGATCACGGGTGTGGGTGTGCGCGGATGAACGCGAATGCATTTCGCATGCTTAACTAGAATGGTCTTATCGTGAAGAGCACAAGCGTTTTTAAAGTGTTCGGTCGCGTTGCATTTTTCTGTCGCGTATGCTAGTATGTGTATAACTTCGGGTGTTTGATTTCGTTTATATAATCGGGTAGTTGTTTGCATATTCGCGTGGGCTTCGGAGTGTTCGTGCTTTATTAAAAAAAATGATCGTACCATATTAGTACAAAATTAAATCGCGAAAGCGGCGATGTTATCAACTTTTAATCAACTAGATAGAAAGATGATGGCTACGATGAAGTTAAAGATTGGGTAATTATAGTATATCTTTAATGATACAAAATATATAGTTCCTACAAAGATTGAATTATAGATCATTCATGAAAACAATCAATTAGACATTTTCCAAAAAAAAAACATGCTTATTTTTAACCTAAGCGTGTAATTTTAAGCTACTGTGACAAACTTAAATAAGTACACGATAACTAGTTTGGCCTCTAAAAACGTCACAGTATAAAAACGCTTCGCATTTAAGTACCGTAAAAGAATTGCAGTAAGTTTCTGCAACATTCGATAGTGGCCAAGAAACATCAATACGTTTATTTAGAAGAAATCTGCGCTGAATACTACGAAAACGTGCAAATTTAACCAATATTGTGATTCTAGTGGCGTTCTGTCGACTTCTAGTATGAGTCAGCTCTTTATTTTCAAATCCGCCTTATGACTGATTCATTCAATTTCTACTTCCAACAAACGATAGTTAAAGATAGTCGGGTTCTAATGAGTAATAGCCATGGAGTTGTCAGCATAATGTGCACATAATTAAAATTCGGTAAAAGGAGCAATGGACCTAAGTGATTTTCTTGAAGTATCGAGTCAAAAAATGTAAATGGTGTCCAATGGAAAAACTTCCTCATTTCCAAATTAACATTGGTTTAAAAGTAAACATATATTATTTTATTAGTAGTTCATTGATTCATGTTGTCTACAAAAAATAAAATCATTACACGTACTACTTTTCAATTCACGAGCATTTTCGTAATTTGAGGGGGTAACTACAGGGGTACCTAGCGTCCAAAAGGGGATAACCCACAATTCACACGACCTTTACTTATCTTTCGTTTTAGAGTTGCGGTGTCTTTGGCAAAATTGTTGTATGGCTTCTAGCACTCTATTTGATCATTCCATATTTGAGGTCGTCGGGTGGCGCTGTTATCAACTTTTTAATAGAACGAAATAGAAAGATGGCGTCCACGACAAAATTGTATGTCCGGTAATTATAAGTATCTCTTTTGAAGATACTAAATTTGTAGGTGATACATGTTTTAAAAAAATGGCGCAAGTGACAATTATATCGTTTTAACATATTATTGTCAATTTTCAGCAAATTTGCGTTCAGACTTCGTGTCATCAGTATCACGGCACTTCACTTCACCTCAATCCAACAGTTCCTCAGAAGATACATGTTGCATGCACAGAAGTTCTGTTCGCTTAAAAAAGCAACCAAATCGAGCCTAGATTTTAATTACCAAGTCAATACGTAGCACTGGGTTATATTCTCAAAGTATTACTCGAATTCATTTTAATCCTTCGAAGTACAGTACAGTTCACCTTTTAGTCTAATCGAATATCGTGCGTTGCATATAATTACACTGCAACAAAAAACCTACCTATCCATCCAAACCAGCCAGCCACCAGGTGCCGATTGAATGACAGCATACCACCCCATGGGGGCATGGGGATTTGATCAACGTCAACTCCGTCCGAAAATGCGATTATATTTCAATCGTACCTCACAGCGTGAATATTGCACGGCAGCAAGAACTCCTCACTGTCAAAGCTGAACCCAATCGATCGCGCTGAAAATACGATAGCATCGTCGTCCTTGGTGGGGCACCACCCCGTAGCTAGCTTGGGGGTACGCTGCCAGCTCCGGTCTTGCTACAGCAATTAATGCTCTAAAGTGGGCTCAATAAGCTGCTGATAGTTTGTTGCACGATGGTGGATGATGGAGTAACTGGATATGTTTGCGCTGCGTAAATCCCCCCAGTTTGCATTGGGAATGAGCGAGCAGCTGCGATATGGCTCCCGTACCCGTAGGCTTGGATCAATCCGGCTGGTATCGAACGTCAAGGATTAAAACCGTTTATCCCACTCTGTACAGGTTCAGACAAGCAACAGGTACAGCCAGCGGGAAAGGAACAACTTTGTAAAATCGATTCCCGCGAAACGAGCAGGATTTGTTTATTCCCTCTGATGGAAATTGATCGCAAGAGCAATAGGCTTCAGGGGGTTTACGGAAAAATAGAATTTGTTTTTTTTAGAAACCGTTCTCCGTCAGTCTTACCACCACAAATCGTAATCAGACCGTTTTGCCACACCTAAAATGATTAGAAGTCAAAATAACTGTACTGTATCAAATTCGAGAACCGACTCGTTTACCTTCATTAGCCTTTTGCACCGTCGAGAGAGGAGGTTCAATCTGGAAAAAGTATCATATTTACGACGTTTAGACGAGCACCACCTTTCATCAAAGGCTTAAGCGAGATAAACAGTTCCGAGAAAAAATCCAAAATTTGTTTAGTCCCCTGCGACACCGACGGTGGTCCTGGAAATACGGCTGGTGTATTTGTTGAATTTTTCCCCCAATCCGCTCTTCGCAACCACTGCGAATAGGATTTCGAGCGAATTTGGTAAGACATATATCCAGGCCCGACGAGAGGGGGGGTCAGGGGGGGCAACTACCCTGGGGCCCGGGTCTGTTTTGGGGGCCCGCATTTTTTACTGAATTAAATTTATTTTAATTTAATTGATGAAGTTTATTGTTTCTGTCGACACTGCAAATATATTACAATCAACTACTTCTACTTTAGCGGCATTAATTGGGTTCGCAATAATACATCATTTCTGTACCCAGACGCATCACACTCATCAACTAACACGTGTATCACTCAGCTACTCGACGGTTACAGCACCGCGGGGCTAGTTCAACTATGTGACGTCACTAATGACAACAACTGTATTTTGGATCTTTGCTTTGGAAGCCAGGAGCCCTCCGATCACTTTGCCGTTTGTCGTGCTCCAGCTCCTCTCGTTAAACTATGCCAATACCACCCTGCTCTTCATTGTTTTCTCCGAAAATGTGTACCTTGTACATTCGAAGATACCACTGAGAAACTGACATATGCCTATCGCAAGACAGATTTTCGAGGAATGCACCTTTTCTTGTCTCGTATCAATTGGAATGAAATCTTGCCACAATCTGATGCAAACGCAGCGGCTGAAATTGTTTCGAACGTACTGATTTATGCTATCGACCAGTTTACTCCTTAAAAACTCAATCATGGCTGTGAATATCCTCCATGGTCGAATCGTACACTAAAAAAGTTTAAATCGGCCAAAAGGTCAGCTCTAAAAAAGTTTTCGAAATACCGAACCGATATGCTAAAGAATCAGAATCTTCTTAAATCATTGTTACAAGAGACTTAATAAGTCTCTCTTCAATTCCTACCTTCATCGTATTCAGAGCCACCTTCGTAACAATCCAAAAAAGTTTTGGAATTACGTTAATGAACAGAGGCGTGAGTCAGGTTTACCCACTTCTATGTCGCTGGGTGATTTAGAAGCGACTTCATTGCCGGACATCTGTGAGTTATTTCGCCAACAATTCAGCAGTGTTTTTACCAATGATACTCTTAATAATCAACAAGTCTCCGCAGCAGCCGACAACATTCCCCGTAGGACTAGTATTGGACCTCATTTCACGATATCTTCCGATATTGTACAAAAAGCTTGCACAAAACTCAAGTGTTCTAACACTCCTGGACCTTACGGAATCCCATCATCTATCATTAAAAAATGCTCGTCGTCGCTTTGCCTACCTCTGTCCGTCGTTTTCAATATATCGTTAAGTTCCGGAGTGTTTCCTACCATCTGGAAATCATCTTACGTTTTTCCGGTTTATAAAAAAGGATCCACAAGCGAAGTTCCCAATTACCGAGGAATCGCATCTTTATGTGCACTATCGAAATTATTGGAGCTCATCGTTCTCGAGTTTTTGACACATTGTTGTTCTAGATACATCTCAGAAACTCAACACGGTTTCATTCCCAGGCGATCTACTTGCACTAATTTAGTAGCCTACACCTCATTTATCGCTCGCTCGCTACAGGATCGATTGCAGGCTGATGCAATATACACCGATCTGTCGGCCGCCTTCAATAAAATCAACCAATGGCTTCGATCTTACTTGTCAGGCCGTAAAATGTCTGTTAAAATCGGGAATCATTTATCCTCATCCTTCGACGTAACGTCCGGCGTACCTCAAGGCAGCCATATCGGTCCTTATATTTTCCTTCTATACATAAACGATCTGGATTCATTGATTAAGTGCTTCAAGGTGTCTTATGCCGATGATTATAAGTTATTCCATATAGTTAAAAGTTACTCTGATGCTTTGTTTTTGCAATCTCAGTTAGACATTTTCGCTAATTGGTGCATGACTAACAGGATGGTTTTGAATGCCTCGAAGTGTTCTGTGATTACGTTTGCACGAAAACGCTCCATCGTAGCATTCGATTACACTATCTTGCAAAACAAATTAAAAAGAGAAACTACAGTGAAAGATTTAGTGGTTCTTGTGGATTCAAAGCTTACATTTAAGGATCACATTGCTTTTATCTCGTCTAAGGCTTCGCGTAATCTAGGAGTTATTTTTAGGGTTACTAAGCATTTCACTAACGTACAGTGCTTAAAAACGTTGTACTGCTCGCTCGTTCGTTCCACACTGGAATACGCCGCCGTTGTTTGGGCTCCTTTCTACAAGAACAGCATTCAACGCATCGAGAGTATTGAGCGTAAATTTGTGCGTTATGCGCTGCGCCACCTGCCTTGGAGCGATCCCTACAATCTGCCCAGATACGAAGATCGTTGCGACCTCATTGGTCTTGAAACACTGTCTTTGCGCCGCAATGTGACCAAAGCGTCTTTTGTCTCTGATCTGTTATTGTCTCGCATTGACTGCCCTGACTTACTCCGTCTTCTCAACATTGATATTCGCCTCCGAAACCTTCGTTCCTACTCTTTTGTCCGATAGAGATAAAAAAAAAAAAAAAAAAAGATAGAGGTTTTGTGCCTACGGGAGAAGGCTTTTGAAAATCCATTCCCGCGGGTTTTTCCCTCTCAATAATAATAACTACGTTCCAATCGTTCCAATGGTTTTCTGAAGTACGTGAACGTAACCCAGTTAGATTCATTTAACAGTGCAATAGAACCATTCTGGTTTCATTTATCGCAAGTGTTTGTCAAAGTGTACAGTATGAAGTTGTTTACAATTTATCATATTCTTAGCTAGTGTTACTAATAAAAGTTGGATATTTTCGGAATGGGGTTGACGAGTAGATGACGAAAATCAATGAATGAAGCCACTTTGAAAACCAAGATGGCGAATTCCAGTTAAGACATCTCTATAACCTAAAATATTGACATTTTACGAAAAAAGATAATCATAGAATAGATATAGGTATATTGATTTGTGATGCGGATGATATGATTATAGAGAACTTCTCTGAACCAGAAGACGCTATATTGGCCTTCAAAAGGGCATCGCTCATCTACTCGGCAAACCCGCTTAAAAATACCCTCATAGTTTATACAGATATTGTTTGAAATAGCTCCAAGGTACCATTTCTATCATCTACTCATTAAGCCCGTTTCAAAAATTCCCGAATTGTTAGGGTTATCGAGATTATTGTTCAATCGGAAGTCTCCATCCTGGATTTCAAAAAGGTGCCAAATATCCATTTTCATCGTGTACTTGTCAAGCCCGTTCCGGAAATACCCATATTGTTAGGGTTATCGATAATGTTGCTCAACTAACGAATTTTGATAAGAATGTGAAGCGAATTTTTTACGATCTAAATCCCAAAAAACGAACTAATTCAACTTACGAACCCTTGGCTTGGTCCGTAAATAGAGGTTCCAGTGTACACATTTGATGCAGAAAAATGTGGGAATTGAACTAGATACTTATTCTACCTATTAGTATTCACCAAAAGTTGAAACTCTTTCTCTCACAACTCTCTGTCTCAGTCTTTCTAACAGCAGACTTCGCTGTTGGATCCCATTCATCGCATTCGGAATATTTTCTCTCTGAATGTTAGCGCAAATGTAACAACTGATTCCAAAACCGATTTTACCATGTTCAGAAACCAATAAAGAAAATTCGTTCAGGTCATAGTGACAACTGTAATAGCTGCATCCAGTGCCTCAAAATCATCAACATGTACCAACAATAAGAAAAAAGGCAGCATCAGTGGTGCGAAATTTTACATTCAGTTGCCTATTTCTGATTAATTTGCTGAATTCAATATTCAGTTTCAATGCTTCCCTCATTCATTCACTTCCAAACTGACTGAAATTTTATGCAGAATCGAATGGTTGAGTGCAGAGTGCATTCACAAACCAAAGCATTCATTTGTTATTATGTGGACAGTTTGAAGGCAGAAGTTCTTTTACATTTTCGAGCATAACTGAACTGCATAATCTATATCTGGGGCACTTTTGCTTGATGATCTCAGAGCGGACGGACGAGGAAAACAAACAAACCTTCGATTCATCGCGGCGGGCATAAATAGAATTTTATTTCTCTTTCAAGCTCACGAAGGGATGTCAATTTTTCTAAGCTCGGATTCTAAGCAGCATTAACGGTGGTAGCATTAACGTGCGTCAAGGGAGCATGAACGATGGCGATATGAACTGTATGGCAATGTCGCAAAAAAGGTTTCCAATTGCAATGGCAAATCGGACGCAAGTCATTCTAATGGCCAGCCACAAACAAATATTCCTTTATCATTTTTATTTTTTTCATCTATTACTTATTTAAAATACTGACGACTCTGGTAAGCTAACGCATTGAATCGTATCAAATAAACAATTTTCATAAAAAATAGTTTAATTGAAACGGTTGCATTTGTATAGTTCCTCTAATCGATGTTGAAATAAGAAGTCATATATGGTACGGCCCGTCAGTACTTCGAACCCCGGGGCCCGGCGCGGCTCTCGACGGCCCTGCATATATCAAATTATGGAGCGGTGTACAGAATGATGTGGATTCCCGAGGCGTTATTGACTCAAGAGCTTTGAAATCGCTTTGCAGAAAGTTTTGTATGAGTTTTTCTATGTTTAATGCGTGAATGTAGACAGTGTTTTTATGTTTTATTGCTGACTTGTAAGAACACTAATGCCATTATAGTATGATAGTATTTATCTTGTACTTTAGAAGTCGGTCACTAAGTTTGTCGAATTTGTGGGTGTAATTGCACAACTGGATGACAGATCTTGGCACACTCGTTTTTTGCCTTTCTCATATAGAAAGGTTTTTTAATCGAGGACGAATCTTCAAAAGAGGCCACTACCGACTTGACCGTGGTCCCGCTGGATTCTTACTGCAGCTCTTTCTCGAGCAAGTCTACCGACTAACCCTTAACCTCTTGTATCTCCGTATCCTCTTTCTCCCGGGACCACTGTTGATTATTACTACACTCGGCTCAATTTTATCAAACGTGGCCGAGTCACATGTAGTCGACCTTAACGAATTTGAATTATTATATTTTTGCACTAGAATCGCCCCAAACTGGCATTTCCGCATAGATCAAATATTTACCAGGATTGATTACATTCAGCCCAGGAAAAGATTCGTTTTGTACAATAACCTAAAATACGTGGTTGGATTAGAATCATTAATGTGGCCGATGGCATCGAGGTAAGATTACGTGATCTTACGCCGGGTACATGTGATGTGGCCATCGAAAATATTTTCTCGCAGTACGTATAAAACATGGAAAATCACATCGCAGGAATTCTACATTGTTTTTTTTGTGTGCTGAGAATGCGATTAGACTAACGAATTTTTTCGTATATAAAGTTACAGTGTAGAAAGGCATGTTGCGGGAAATTATGCACAGAACTAGGGTAAATTACGGCGGTGCAGCCACAGTTACAAAATGCGTCGATTACTTCGACTCGTCGCAAGGTTACGAAGAACTACACTTCCTTGAAGCGATTATAAATCATGTAGTTTCTATTCGTCTTTAAGGGGTTATATATGTTGAGGTCGGCCAAAAAATCGATTTTTTTATTCTTCTATCGTAAAGCTCAGGTTCTTAAGAATGTTACCTTAAATTTTTATAGAGATCGGAGCAGTGGACGCAAAGTTATAGCGTTTTTCATCTTGTTCCCTTATGGAGGTGTTGCTTATACTTGAAACTTTAAACGCGATTATCTCGAAATCAAAAAAATAAAATAAAAAATAAAAAAGAACTATGCATCATCACAGGACTACTTACAGGACACTGTCCGAGTAAATATCATCTTATGAAGATTGGTAAACTTACAAACGATATATGCCGCATCTGCGGATCAGAAAGTGAAACATCACAGCATTTGCTCTGTGAATGCAGTGCACTGATGCAACGCAGACTTAGAGTCCTCGGTAAAGGAACACTGGAGCCTTTTGATATTTGGACTGCAAATCCCAAACAGGTAATAAACTTCATCCGAAGTGTAGTGCCTAGTTGGGAAGAGTGTGTATTTCAATAAAGACAATCATTCACCAATAGTGATATGTCATAGTTGATAGCACACTTAGATTAAGGAAGGGGCATACCACGATAGATCTAAATATTGGTCGCAGTGGTCCGTCTCCAACAAAAAAAAATCTCGAAATCATGTTTCCCAAAAGCGTCATTGTGGTGACTACGATTGCCGGAAAAGTTTTCAACCGATCTCAAAACTTTTTTTTTGACTTGTTCGTAATTTAACTGCCGTGTCCTTGAACGATTCCATTTTTTCGTCAAAATTTTCATATTATTTTTATGAATTTTTTAATATTTTTTTTTTCAAGTGAAAATAGTGATTGTTTTGGAAAAATAGTCCCCGTTTCCAAAAAGATTTTTTTTAATCTATCGTTCAAGGACACCACAGATACATATACTAATGATTTTTTTTAGTTTGGTGGTTTCTGTTGAGCTGTTGGACTGGAATCGTAGTCACGGCAAACCTCTTTGAAAAAAAACGCGTTTTTTTTATTTTCTCAAGTGGATTTTGCAAATTGGACATTGTACTACGCTAAACGTATAACAAGTATTTCATAAAAATATGGCTACATACCTTTATAAAAATTCAAACATTTCCCTTTTTTCCCGCATCTCAACATATATAACCCCTTAATAAAAGCTTATGGACTTTTGCTAAGAAATTCGACTTACGAGGGACATACTCCAGAATCTAAACTGTGTCTTTTATCTAATACGCCCCAACTATTGAAAAATCCTCCCCAGAGCCTATCCATAAATTCTATAGCGACAAGGACTTATTGCAAGAAGAGTGGGATATCCTCATCCTCCGTCAAGGCTAAGTTGGTCAGCACCATGCCGCGAATACTGAACGAATACTTTGAAGTGTTGCTAAGGAAGCTTCTTGACCGCTCGCATAGTAGCAGAGCTTTCACCATTCATTCAAGAACCACAATACAGTTCAGTATAACACTTGCATTCGCCCCAACCGAATGAATTGCCGCTATTCATACCGAAGCAACAACACGAGGAAACAGAAACAGGAACGAATGTATACACACATACTTGCATAAGCACGTATAATTATAATGATGAACAGTTGTGAGTACCATTGAGAGAGAGAGAGTATATCAGTATTCTCTTCTCTTTTGAATAGTGGTCTCTTGTAGCTTGGTTGGTTATTTGGTGGATGTGGTTCATGAACATACAAGCTGTTGAATCATTCAGATTCATTGTGTAATGCTGAATCTGAATATAAAATTCATCTGGCCATATTAGCGGTTTTCAGCGTATTTCGCTACGTCAGTTAAGAACATATGGCTTGTGGAGCGGACATTAGGGAACAGGTACCGCTAATTTGATTCTGTTGAGGGAAAAATTTCAACTTGCGTTCACGATACTTAATAAATTTAGGGAAATCGTGCGATGAGCCAGGAATATTCAAACATCGTTATGCAATTTATCGATGTTTTGAATGTTGGTCCCTCAGATGACTAGGTAAACGCTCAGCCCAAAACATATAGGTTAAGTTTCTTTCTAATATTGTATCTCTAGCTTACGAATATTTGAAATTTTATAAGAGTGAAAGAAAACGAAGTGGTTATAAGTTATTCGAATTTAGCAAAAACAATATATGTTTCAAACCATGATATACTACATTCTTTTCCTAAATGCTGTGCAGACAGGTTAAATGTTATCAGATATAATATTAGTCACAAATATGATGAGCAAGATTTTTGATTTCTGATTAAATTTTATAATACCTACTAATGGAGTGTTTAAAATGTAAATGTAAATTGTGGAATATTTAATAATCAGAATTTTACTTCGAACTTCGTCTAAAGTTGAGCAGGAATAGTAAAATTAGACAGGCCTATCAGCTTTTGGTAAGAAATTAGTATCCCGCTTTACTGCTCATAAAAGCATAAGAGTCCCATATGGATTTTTGTCGAAAATGAGTTATCTGTTAGATTGTATCACCACTTAATCACAATGCTCAAGTAAAATTACGAGGTTTGTTTATAAAGTATCGAAAAAATACCAAAACATGTTTGTCCCATCCATTAGGCTCAATGAAAATGTAAATCTAGGACAGCGTTTTTCTCAGCTTGCTATTTTTCAATATGGGATTTTTATGCTTTTAGGCAGTTTAGTGCTTTAATGATCTGGATTAGTTCGCTGCAATTATTCCAAGCTTGGTGAATATAGTTTTATTCGGAATATCCTCCAAATGATCCTTCACAGTTGACTTAAATACCTTTATTCTAAGTTAGCCGAGATTTTTTTCGCAACCAGACAAAAACTAGCTGCTTAAAATTTTTTTAAATGGAAAAAAAAATCACAATATTTTTTTTCCTATTCCATCAACATTACTATTACATCATTAAAAATTTGTCGACTAGTTAATAAAAACTTGACACAATTTAACGAATTGCTCTCGACATTTAAATCAAACATGATCTACGAAATTCAACGTCATGTGATATTAAAATTAAATTTAAAACATTTGTGATGATCGTATATGTCAGGAGCAGAGAACATAAATTTATACGATTTTTTCTAGTTCTGTGCAATAGCCCCCCTGAGTTGAGCTTGCGCAACGACTGGCTTATGAATGTTTCAAAATATATTGTATTCCACAAGACAAATTGTATTTGGTTTAATAATTGAATAAACACGAAGCATGAACCTCTAATGTCATAAACCATCACCAAATATTAATCTCCTGCAAATGTTAAGAAGGATATCAAACATATACGATTAAAACTATTCACTATTGTACACTGAAACCTCCATTTACGAACTCTTTTTTTACGTAATATTCGATTTACGTAACTTTTTTACGAACTAAACTCTTTTTTTACGAACTGAATTCGAAATAACGAACTCTTTTCGGAAAGTTTGAGTTCGTACATTATAGCATGAAGTTATGTATTCTTAATTAATTGTTACTAATATAAGTTGGGTATTTTCGGAATGGGGTTGACGAGTACATGACGGAAATCGATGTTTTGAGCCATTTTGGAATCCAAGATGGCGACTTCCGGTTTAGATGAATTCTCTATAAACTCAACAATATGGGTTTTTTTGGAATGGGGTTGACGAGTGCATGGCGGAAATCGATGTTTTGAGCCATTTTGCAATCCAAGATGGCGACTTCCGGTTTAGATGAATTCTCTATAACCTCAACAATATGGGTTTTTTCGGAATGGAGTTGACGAGTGCATGACGGAAATCGATGTCTTGAGCCGTTTTGGAATCCAAGATGGCCACTTCCGGTTTAGATAAATTCTCTATAACCTCAACAATATGGGTTTTTTCGGAATGGAGTTGACGAGTGCATGACGGAAATCGATGTCTTGAGCCGTTTTGGAATCCAAGATGGCCACTTCCGGTTTAGATAAATTCTCTATAACCTCAACAATATGGGTTTTTTCGGAATGGAGTTGACGAGTGCATGACGGAAATCGATGTCTTGAGCCGTTTTGGAATCCAAGATGGCCACTTCCGGTTTAGATAAATTCTCTATAACCTCAACAATATTGGTTTTTTCGGAATGGGTTTGACGAGTGCATGACGGAAATCGATATCTTGAGCCGTTTTGGAATCCAAGATGGCGACTTCCGGTTTAGATGAATTCTCTATAACCTCAACAATATGGGTTTTTTCGGAATGGGGTTGACGAGTGCATGACGGAAATCGATGTCTTGAGCCGTTTTGGAATCCAAGATGGCCACTTCCGGTTTAGATAAATTCTCTATAACCTCAACAATATGGGTTTTTTCGGAATGGGGTTGACGAGTGCATGACGGAAATCGATATTTTGAGCCATTTTGGAATCCAAGTTGGCGACTTCCGGTTTAGATGAATTCTCTATAACCTCAACAATATGGGTTTTTTCGGAATGGGGTTGACGAGTGCATGACGGAAATCGATGTCTTGAGCCGTTTTGGAAACCAAGATGGCCACTTCCGGTTTAGATAAATTCTCTATAAACTCAACAATATGGGTTTTTTTGGAATGGGGATGACGAGTGCATGACAGAAATTGAAGTCTTGAGCCATTTTAGAGTCCAAGATGGCGACTTTCGGTTTAGATAAAATTTCTATAACCTCAACAATATGGGTATTTTCGGGATACGGTTGACGAGTACATGACGGAAATAGAACCCATATTGTTCGTTATCAAGAATATTGCTCAACCGGCAATCGTCATATTGAACTTGGAAAAGGTTCCAATTGTCCATTTTCAGCATCTACTTGTCAAGCCCGTTCCAGAAATATCCATATTGTTAGGGTTATGAAGAATATTGCTCAACCGGAAGTCGCCATCTTGGATTTCAAAACGGTTCCAATTGTCCATTTTCAGCATCTACTTGTCAAGCCCGTACCAAAAATACCCATATTGTTAGGGTTATCGAGAATATTGCTGAATTGGAAGTCGCCATCTTGGATTTCAAAACAGTTCCAATTGTCCATTTTCAGTATCTACTTGTCAAGCCCGTTCCAAAATTACCCATATCATCAGGGTTATCGAGAATATTGCTCAACCGGAAGCCCCCATCTTGGATTTCGGAAAGGTTCCAGTTGCCCATTTTCAGCATCTACTTGTCAAGCCCGTTCCAAAAATACCTATATTGTTAGGGTTATGAAGAATATTGCTCAACCGCAAGTCGCCATCTTGGATTTCGAAAAGGTTCCAATTGTCCATTTTCAGCATCTACTTGTCAAACCCGTACCAAAAATACCCATATTGTTAGGGTTATCGAGAATATTGCTCAACCAACGAATATTAATAAGAATGTGAAGCAAACTTTTTTTACGAACTAAATCAATTTACGAACCCCCGGTTTGGTTTGTAAATGGAGGTTTCAGTGTATACTCCTGTTTGTATTTTCACTATTCGACAGATTCAATAGGTTGCAAACAAAACTAAAAAATAGAGCATATGAAATCCGCACAGGAGAACATGTACCTACACTGAAAAAATTTAACACGTTAACATCATGTGGAAATATATTAAATTATTTCAATCCGCAAACACATGAAATGCACACGATTGCCATCTGAACATCCATTCGAGTGTGGGAAATTTATAGTTTTCAAATGAAATTCATGCGAACATGGTGTGAAAAGCACATCAACGTCATAAGAAACACCATTGACTAAAATTTTCAAATCAATTACACGTGAATATCACTTCGTTTTGCTTATAGCTTTCATTGGCAGAAGAATCGGTCAAGTCAATTGTTTTACATGTAGAAATGCACTACATATTTTTCATGCGAAAGTCATGTGGAAAGTTCACACTTTACGACTCAATAGCATGGCAATGAACATTCAATGGCTAAATATGTCGTATTCACTTGGAATTTGTTTGGATTTAATTAGAAACATCATTTGAAATGCGTTTTAATGGATTTTCATGTGAAAGTTAAAGGGAAATAATTTCTTTTACTTTTTAACATGAGGGTGCACATGAAAGTGATGTTTAATTGCATATGGTTTTATCATGTAGATTTTTTTCAGTGTACCTCGAATAAAAATAATAAAAGACAACAAATAGTTTCTCTTTATGAGCGCTGTTCTCCTTCTTGTCGACTGGTCTCGCAAACACTAATAAAGTTTCCTGGTTGAAAACAATCCCATTAAGATTTCTGACAGCTCATTTACAACCACAGATGCAAAGTCAAACCAAAGGAGTTTGGTTTGTTTGCCTCACGAAATACCTAACCTCAACCGGTTTTTGCAGAGCATTTTTTTTGTTTTCCTCACGAAATAATTCGGCACCGTTTCTTTTTTAACGGGAGTAGAAAGGTCAATTTGCCGTCTTTGTTTATTATTTTCCACTATCTAGTGATGTAGTATTTGTGTCATCTGACGTGTACGTACATGAGCCGTAGAAAAGTCTATAGCTCGCTCCTCGATTCGCACCCAGCAAGCAAAGAGAATCTGGGTGCCTATTAGGCGCGTTCTTAAATCCACCAACAACTCATCGGTATTTTGATGACTTTTTGTTGCGGGAGAGTAAAGCGACGCGCTGTGACACCAGTGCGCAACATAAACAAATCATGCTTATGTTGCGCGAGAGACATCAGAGAGCTCAACAGTAATCGTACGGTTAGGGCCGATGAGTTGCTCAACGAACGAGAATAGAGCGGAGTGAGATTTTTAATGTACACACACAAACATAACAGTTGTTTTTGCATGAGCGCTAGTGTTGGACTAGTAAAAAAATCACTCCCGTGCATTGCAGTGCAATACAAATCGCGAAGGCTTCTGTTTAACAACCATCAATCAGATTATTGTTCTCGTAGTGCACAGATTCCACCTTCAAAAATGTTACCGCTAGCACCGAGTCCCCACCATTCATCTAGATAAACTGTGCAAGGAATAATTTCGCAGGTAAGTGTTATTTTTCCAAATGTTTTCCAAGTGATTCTCACAAAATTTGTTTAATGTTTCCATTCAGTTTCAGACGGAGTCCTACCAATCATACCATTTGTTGACAGTTCTGCCCCGGCCTTTTTCGAATGAAATTTCCAATTGCCTAAATGAAATGACGTGCGCACAACAGCTGCTAAGAGGTGAAGCAATTATAAATATTAGTACAAGGAAGTGAAATTTATTTTATGAGCCCTTAAAATGCGCCATTTAAGGACCGGGAGAGTTTACTGAAGGATTGGTACTCGTAGTGAGATCGCTTTCCGTTACTATGGGGTCCACGTAAGTTAAAATGCAGTATAAAAAGTTAACATTTTTTACAGTTCTGCGTTTCATTCCACAGAACTATCGGTGTCTTGTTCAAAGGACTGGTCGGGCTCACGATAGACGGCAACCACAAAAATCGACGTTATACGCTTATCGCACGCAACGGCTAGGGCTTATGTTGGTTCCGACGGAGTCGCCGGAGTTCTCGACAATTAGATTGGTGGTACTATAGCAGAGAGTGTAGATTTTTTCAAAGCGCCAGGGAAAAGTAGAAGTGATAGGCCGTCGACTAATGTGATAGATTTTATACAGTGCAGTTTGGCTTTAGCTTTCAAGCAGAGAACATCTAATTTTTGAAGCTCCGCAGTTAAAGTCGATTTTCAAACAAACCTTCTATTTGTTAAGTTTCTATTGTGTAGGGGTTCGAAGTGGGAGAGAGGCATGCAAGGGGATTCCGGCGGCGGAAAACCGCCTTGGGCCTTTGGTTCTCGATTTGATGAACTGACCGATTTTGACACCGGAGACGACTGGAAGTTGAAAACGCAGATTAAACGGAAAAAACGTGGAGCTACTCGAGACACGCTGCAAGAAAAATTATTTTCTAAGGAAAGCAGATTGGAAGGAAACAATGGACCACGCTATTTAGTGCTGTCTAGAACAGATGGTGAACACACAATGGAAAAGGTATCGCCATTTTTTATCAAAAAGGCTATTGATAGTATTACACCACGTGTCACAATCAGTCGGATGAAAGATGGGAAGCTACTTCTGAAATCAGTGGACACTCAGCAAGCCGAAAAACTAATGAAACAAACAAACCTTGGAGGACAGATCGGGATTCGAATTGAAGAACACTCTTCTCTGAACACTACAAAGGGTGTTGTCAGTTGTTACGATTTGAAGTTTCTATCGGATAATGAAATTCTTGAGGGACTGAAGGCTGAACACGTGACGGAGATCAGGCGGATCAATCGCCGTAACCAGAATAAGGAACTGGAGCCCACCTCTACCGTAGTCTTAACATTTAATCTGGGATATCTACCAACATCGATAAATGTAGGATTCCATCCATGCCGTGTTCGCCAGTATATACCGTCTCCTTTGAGGTGTATGAATTGCCTCAAATTCGGACATACTAAAGACCAGTGTAGAGGAAATCGCGTGTGTGCGGGATGCGCAAATCTATACCATGATAATACTCGATGCGTACAAACCATCTGTGTGAATTGTAGAGGTAGCCACGATGCGTTTTCGAAAACCTGTCCAGTATACGAAGATGAATACGAAATCCAGAAAATTCGAGTCACCGACAAAATTTCCTTGCGTGAAGCTAAACGAAAACGACGATCACAAGCTCCGAATCCAAATACGCCACAGCTTACCCGAAGCTTTGCTACTGTCACGGCGACGGGAAAGGTTCAGGAAAATTCTATTGAAACTAACCGAGAAATAAGAAGCACGATGAGCAGCTGTAACCGAGATCTCATTACGCAGAATGACCAACCCAAATCTGACCAACAATCCCTACACGAAATCGCTGCCAGCCCAAGCTTGCCGAGAGAGCCTGGAATTGAAATACGACCACCACAGTCTACACAAACACCAACGATATCTAGCATTAACCATGATGATCATCCCAACCATTGCTTCGCCGTCGAGAGAGTATCGACGGACAGAGCCCGATCGAGATCACGATCTCCATTGTTTACAACCTCACAGTCTACCAATATCGATGGAAAGGTTCAAGGTAACTCACTAACACCTATACAAAAAAATAATGATTTGAGTGAACAAAACAACAGAGAAAACCCAAAGCAAGATCAACTTCTAACACAATCGCCAAATGAGCATAGTTTTACGGTATTATCCCAAGCTTTAAAGACATCGATATTTCTCAAGGAAACTGATCTAGAAACCTGATAAACGTGTCAGTATCAAAGCTTCTTGGTAAAACATTCTTTTTTTTAAAAAAAAAAATGCTTAATACAATAATTCAATGGAATGCGAATGGTTTTTATAATAACTTTAATGAATTAAAACTTTTGATATGTAATTACAAACCTTACGTCATAGCTATCCAAGAAACTCACTTTGATCATTCGAGACAACCTACACTAAAAGATTACAAATTATATTATAAACTCGATCAGTTTCACCTAAGAGCCTCAGGGGGTGTTGCAATCGCCGTACTTGATTCCTATTATTCCAGAGAAATTGAATTGAATACAGAACTACAAGCTGTTGCTGTGGAAGTATGTGTTCCGATTGAAATGACCGTGTGTAGCCTTTATTTACCACCAAGTAAGACTGTAACCGATACAGAGATTAAAGATCTATTGGATCAGCTACCTACTCCGTATATAGTAACAACTGATTGCAATGCACATAACACTCTGTGGGGTTGCCTAAGTGACAGTAGTAGAGGTAAACTCATAGAAAAAGTAATCGAAGAACAAAATCTCAATATTTTCAATGATGGAACGCCAACCCACTACTCGGTTGCCAACAATTCCTATTCTGCGATTGACCTAACTTTTGGTTCCCCAAGTCTTTCTAACCATTTTTCTTGGCATGTCCATGAGGATCTCTGTTCGAGCGACCATTTTCCGATAGTTATTACTGCACTGCAACGATCTCTCAATACAACCAGACGTCCCCGATGGATTACCAATTCGGCAGATTGGCCCAACTTTCGACACTCGGTTTCACTACAAATCGACGAAAGGGAAAACTCCAAATATGATACCTTAGAGAGAGTAGAGCAGTTTTCTGCTTGCCTTACGAATGCTGCAGCGAATACTATCCCAAAATCATCACCGATTGTAAAAAAGATCAAACCGCCATGGTGGTCTCAAGATGTTGCTAACTGTATTAGCGAGAGAAAACGTGCTCTGCGTAACTACAACAAACACATGACTCCCGAAAATGAAACTGCATTTAAAATCGCCAAAGCAAAAGCACGCAGAACTATTCGCAAAGTACAAAAAGACTCGTGGACAAAATTTGTTCCTACTATCACTTTTTCCACACCCAATCGGGAAGTGTGGAATAAAATACATAGGATCAACGGAAAAATAAAACCCCAAACAATAACAGCGTTAAAGGTTGACAACGAATTGATACAATCAAACGAGGGTATCGCAGAAGCTTTTGGGAAAGCCTTTTCATTTGTTTGTAGCTCGGAAAACTACTCCCCGGAATTTTTAGAGCATAAAACGAGAGAGGAAAGTGAAATCTCTGTTTTGTACGAGATAGGAGGCGCAGACGAACTAAACGTGATGTTCACAATGAGTGAACTTCAAATCGCTATTGCCAGTTGCAATGGTGGATCTACAGGACCAGACGATATTCATTATGACATGATCAAAAATCTACCTTTGGATGGTATGTATTATCTGTTAAGACTGTATAATGAGCTTTGGGAGAAACGATTGTTCCCGGAAAAATGGAAAGAATCAATAATTGTTGCAATTCAGAAACCCAACAAAAGCCCCTTAAACCCGCTCAACTATCGCCCAATCTCCCTTACATGCTGTCTTTGCAAAGTAATGGAGAAAATGGTAAACCGTCGACTTGTTTGGTATCTTGAATCAAATGAATTGTTCGATCCAGATCAGTCAGGTTTTCGACGATTTCGAAACACCATGGACAATCTTACCACCTTGGAATCAGCCGTACAAGAAGCATTCGCTAATAAAGAACATCTGGTCTGCATTTTTTTCGACATTGAAAAAGCATATGACATGACCTGGAAACATCATATCATTAAGACTTTATCTGACTATGGAGTGCGTGGAAATATGCTTCGATTCATTGAAAATTTTCTCAGCGACCGTATATCTCGGGTGAGCATCGGCAATACCTTCTCATCAATATATCGTCAAGAGAATGGTATACCTCAAGGTGCAGTTTTGAGCGTGACGCTTTTCCTTATTGCCGTTAACTCAATAAAACAGTATTTTCCACCAGCTATACGCAAATTGATTTTTGCAGACGATTTAGTAGCTTTTCTTAGAGGCAAATCTTTAAGAGAAATCCAAAAAAGTTTACAAACATTATTAGACAACCTCTCTCACTGGAGTAATTTTACGGGTTTTCGATTATCCCCACTTAAAACTAAAGTAATACATTTTTGTCGCCTAACTTCCTGTTCAACTGATCCTGAATTATTTCTAAATGGTCAAAAAATACATGTTGTGGAGACATGTAAGTTTTTGGGATTAATTTTCGATAGACGCCTTACGTGGAATACTCATATAAAACAATTAAAAGCAAGAACTAATGGAAGCATGAAAATCATACGAACTCTATCAAACACTAGTTGGGGTTCAGACCGTCGAACTTTACTAACACTACACAAATCATTGATACTATCCAGATTGGAATACGGGGCAACAGTATATTCTTCTGCACGCAAAAATCTTTTGAAACAGCTTGACTCCGTCCATCATCTTGGCATCCGCTTAGCCACAGGTGCGTTTAGGACCAGCCCAGTAATCAGCCTACTTTCAGACTCAGGAATGATTCCTTTATCGCTTAGGAGAGATCAACTGATCATGACATACGGAATTAGAATACAGTCACTGCCAACTCACCCTCTCTACGGAATGCTTAACCACCCCGAACTTGCCCAGCGCTTCATGAACAGACCACGACTAGCACGACCATTCTACATACGAGTTTTCGAAACATTTGCAAAATACCAACTCAACTATGGAAATGTCATGACTAGGGGTTTTCATGAAATGCCTCCTTGGAAAGGAAATGCGTTTTCAATAGATTTTTCTATGACAAAATGGACTAAAGCTAATACTCCCGTTAGCCATTTCAAGAACGAATTTCGTAGGCTATGCCTTAAATACCACGATTATTACTTTCTTTATACTGATGGATCAAAAACTGATAATATGTCCGGCTGTGCCGTTTATAGCTCAGAATACCAGTACCAGGGAAAACTAGAAAATGGGTCATCTGCATTTACAGCAGAACTGAAAGCGATTCACCATGCAGTGAAATATATTATGGAACATGATGTTTTAATATACAAATTTTTAATAGCTTCTGATTCCCTCAGTTCTTTAAAGTCAATAGCCAATTTGTACAGCGATAACCCTCTTGTTCAAAATATCCAGGATACTTTAAGGAAAGTTGAGAGCAATAATAAAATAGTTCAGTTTCTCTGGATTCCTGGCCATATGCAAATTCCAGGGAATGAGATGGCGGATGAATTGGCGAAAAATGCAGTTAATGAAGAAATACCTAGACTTGGACTGAATACTTTTGACTGTACATCATTAGCAAAGTTAGCAGTGTTTCGATCATGGAAAAATAACTGGCAGGATACGACAGGAAACAAGCTACGAACCATCAAACCAGATACGGCTGAATGGGCTACATCACATAGGCAATCTAGAAAGGAATCAGTTGTACTTACGCGTTTAAGAATTGGGCATTCGAGTCTTACACACGGTTACATATTCAATCGGTCCCTTCCTCCTCAATGTGATGAATGCAATACAACTCTTACTGTATTACACATTCTAAATGAGTGTAGCAAGTATTCTAACCAAAGAAAACAATTCGATATTGACCAATCTAATTTAGGTAACAATGCTCAGAAAAACCAAAATTTGATACAATTCTTAAAGGATACCAATTTATATGTACAAATTTAGTTTATAGATACTTATTAGTCATATAATTGTAATATACTTATATTCATTATTTGATAGATACTAACGTTAGGTAGGAACTGTAGTCTTAAATTAGTAGATTAGGTACTAATAGTCATATTGTGCTGTGTACCTTAAATTCCTAAATAAATAAATTTTATACAGTGACGACCCGATTTTTTCAGCCTCTTTGTGTATTCTAGACTAATAAAATGGAGACACCGAAAAATGGGCACCTTTTTCTTTTTTAATAAACCGAAGCTGTTAATCTATGCTTCTTTAGTCCCTAGCTATAGCCTCATAACCAAAAAACTTTTGAATATGATTATGTTGTATTTTTAGCTTTCGTCGTCCTGAGTTCTAGTTTTAGTGTCATATTATTGGACAATTATCTAATCGTCTGTACACAGCACAAAATTCGTTACTTGGGTGTTCGCTGATTGAGTCATTCTCCAACCAAAAAAACAGTTTCCCAGAGGAAAGGCGAGACTTATGTACCGATCTATGAATTGAGACGTCTGAATGTATGTTCACTGATGGCATCTCGAATAGAAATGTACAATAACTAAATCATAATTTTCGCTGTAACAGTACAATCAACTAGAACAGGGGGTAATTATGTATCTTGACAATCGTTTTTTACATATATTTTTCTTGAAAACTGATATTCAATATAAATTTACTCTCATTTTCCGTTGAACAGTAAAACTAATTGCTACCTGAAATTATATTATTCTACTAATAGAACTCTGCGTCGAACAATGTAGAAACGGTAATAACCATGCTATCTAATGTTTAATAGTTTGTAGAATAAATGCTATTGTTAAATTCTATTCGAGTAGCAATTATCTCAGCAGTATCTGAATCGACCTGAACGAAACTAGTTTCAAATGAAAGGCTAATCGTTACCATTTAAGGCGTGCAATTTGTTCTGGGTTATGATTCAAGTTCCTGGGAAAACACGACGTATTTTAGGCACATAACATTTAAACAAAACTATACGTTGGTGTTATTAGTAGCTTATTAGAAAACTTATAAAATATTTTTAATGACTTATGGATTATTAAAATCGGCGTACGAAAAGCATATTAAACATGTATTTTTCTTTTTATATTTCCATTTTTTAATGCCTAAAAATTCGAATGTTCCATAAGGGTCTATATATAAATGATGTAGCATTTTGGGTGACGGGAGAGGATAGGATTAGCAGTTGTGTGATGTTGCATTTATTATATTATTTATTTTAACTATTGAAATTTTAGGGGATGTGTGCAACAATTTGTCCCAAATATGGTTTTCTATCACCTATCGAAACAATGAACTAAACACCCTATTTATATGCAAAGTGTTTGGTTCGTGTATAAGAATCTTTTAAGGGGCGTTCCTTTTCTTTTTTGCACATAGTATATCAACGATGAATGTGTTCTATGTAATTCACCATGAGGAGATGAAGCTGCTTGTCATAGTGCACTTGAACGGAATTTTGTTTGAACATAACACTTGGGGTGAGTCGAGTCGACACTATATGAAAGTAAAAAGCTAGTACTTTCATCATCTTATGATGTTGTTTGGTTCTTTTTTCTCCTTAACGGATTATTTAAGGTGGAAGTTACACTAGCAATATTGAAATATAATTTAAAATATTTTTTTTTTAAATTCAGCGACTACAAAATTACTTTGTTCAAAAAAAATATGTGATTCGATATCGCAAACCACTTTGTGTCGGAAACAAGTGATGCTGAAATTATTAAGCTCGCTCATATTTATTGTTTCTTGTAATTTTGGTGGTGTCATCAAAGCTACATTTAACAAATTGTTAACATTTAAGCAACAGCTCTCAGTGGATTAACCCTCTAGTGCCCATTTTTTTTTGATTGAAAAAACTTTTGTAGGTAGTCTTCGTGTTGAGAAAGAAGAAAATAATGTTGGTAATTCTTGTAAGTATAGGATTTTTCATTCAATCCTTAAAATAAGTAAGCCGGCTAGAGGTGGTGATGGGTACATAAGTGAAAAAAAAACAAAAACTTTTTACATTTCTTACAAAAGAAATATATAGGATTCGCTAAAACTTTGTAAACTTTTTCTGAGGCCCGGAGGGCCGAGTTTCATATACTAATCGACAAATTGAGACAATGTCTGTATGTGTGTTTGTATGTATGTACAAAATGTCATGTAATTATCTCAGCAATGGCTGAACCGATCTTAATGAAACTAGTTCTACGATTCAAGAAATTCTATTTTGAAAACATTTTGTGAATTACCTCTATAAAAAATGAACTATTTCTCAAAAATCAATATGTAAGTTCACTTCAAAGACAAAATAATATGAGAGTTCACTTCATAGTGATTTTTTTCTAGAGTTCATGAATTTATCCCTTGATAATTAAGTTAATAGTTTTTTTGCATTTTAGTGTAGAAGAGAGCCACTCGCGGAAACAAGTTTAATAACGCATCCTACATGGCAAATACAATATTTGTAGTCCTGAGAAAATTTCCAAAATATTTGCATTATGGGAAAACTATAACTATTTTCAAATGTTCATACCCTCAAGATGAAAGAGATATCCCTACGAAACGTTGCACTATGGCTAGAAAGGTGATCACAAATCGAAAACTACGTCAACTCAAATTTAATTCAGTTCTATTCAAAGCTTGTATATATACTATAATTAAGAATATTCATGGCTAACTCAGAAAAATATTTGGCTTAACTGGGAAATATGGATGTTTGACGATGAACATTTTGAGAAGAGACATTCCACGTGCGCTATTAAAACTCATCGTATCTCTATTGAATTTTGAATGAAACATATGCTCAAATATATCATGTAAAAACTAAGAACACTTTTTGTGATGATATTATTGAAAATGCACAATCGTTGTTTTGGTATGAACTTTCATGAAAAATAACGGATCAAAACCCAAAAATATCCACGAATTAGATCCGGGAAAAGAAGTCGCCCAAAATCCCCACTTTCGATGGGGGATGCAAGTACAATGTTCTTATCGTCGTACATATCCGCTCTATACTGAGTACACTTCAATTGATGTTTAAATAGCAGTCACAATTAGTATAGAGGCATTAGATAATTCAACACACGTTTCGTTCGAGTTTCCCTTTTTATACAAGCAAATTAGCGAAGATTGCAGTCGGAGTTTATGCATTGGGCAGATAGTTGATTTGACTACATTTTGGCCATCCTGATAGTTTGAACCATTTCTTTTCACAGTATTGGTTTGTTGTATAGGACTCATTTATCCATATTTCCTGAACGAGAATTCCGAATGAAGCAATATGCAAGCTATAAGGATGACTGGAAAGAGACTGCATGATAATCAACTAAATGCACGCCTTTTATGCTATCGCAATAGCCTAGCCACTACATATTATTCAATTGGGTTTTCCGTTCCATTCGATAAATTTTAGGTCCAATATACATAATATAACATTATTTCAAAAAAAAATTCGAAAAAACGATTTTTTTGTTTTTTGAAATAAATGCTATGTAAACTTGGCAACCAAAAAAACGAAAAAAACAAACTATATGCAATGGATGGTGTTTATGTCAAATAAAAATAACCCTCCGGGAAAACCGAGAAAACATGCCCTATTTTTTCTGACAGGGCATCATTTGTCGTGAAATTCGATATGTCAAATCCTTCCTATAGTGTCAAATCCAGACTGTCAACATATTTCTTTATTTTAAATTTTAATATTATTTTCACGTTTCCTGAGTTGGAAAAAAACATTGTTGCAATCACGAAAATCAGCTTTATCAATGTAAGTAATAAAAAACGACTTTTTTTCTCATTCAATGACCCAATTTAATGCAAATGAAAACTTTGAAATATCTACCTGTCTCATTCACGAATCGCATCCTCTGTCGCTCTCTGTGCAAGGGGCTTGAAAGCACATGTGACCTTTTCTCGCTTTACTATATTAAATTGCGCGTTAAAATACCGGACCAGCAAATTCTATTCTGCACATTTTTTTCGGGAATATGTGACCAAAAAGTAAATTTTGAATACTAAAGCAAATTGAACGTTCCAAATTCCTAATAACTAATTAAGGTCCATCAATAAAGTAGAAATACCAGATAGTCTTAAAACGACGCCGTCAAATAAAGAAGCATGAAAACGAAAAGACTAAAAAAGGATGGAAGCCCTAGAAAGTCCATTGTATATTATTTAGCCTTTTCAGAAGATGGAATTTTCAAATACATTTCATAACTTTCTGATGCAATGGCTCTCAATTCGTACAATTCGGTTCATTCATTTTCTTTATTCAAGAATGTTTTTTAACTTTAAATATATAATCATTGCATTTTATTTAAATATTTCATTTAGCAACTTTTTATTCATTTTGTTCATCTGCCTTCATTTTATCTATTTTATGCGTTTCATTCTTTGGATTCACTCTGATAAGTTTATTTTTGTCGTGCATTTTACTCACATCATTCATTTAACATATTTTATAAACTGTTTTCATTCTATGGATTCTATGAATTTTTTCCAGTTCATACATTTTGTTCAGTTTCTTCATTTTAATAATCGAACTAATAATATTTTTTCAGTTTAATTCATTTCATCCAAATAATTTATTTGACTCAATTTATTTTTTTTACTAATTCATAACCTTTAACCATCGTTTAGTTTTTTATTTTAAATCAATGCATTTTATTCTGCTGATTTTCTTTTTTTATTCATTTTGTCAATTCAGTTCGTTTTGTTTATTTGATTCGTTTGTTTTCTTTATTTATTTCATTTATTTTTTATTTTATTCATTTTATTCATTTTATTAATTTTATTTATTTTATTCATTTTCTTCATTCCATTCATATTATTCATTTGATCCCTTTTAGTCATTTGATTCATTGTATTCACTGGATTCATTAAATTAATTTGATTCATTTAATTTGTTTGATTCATTTGGTTCATTTGATTCATTTGAATAATTTGATTCATTTGAGTTCATTTGTTTCATTTGATTCAGTTTAATCGTTTGGTTCATTTGATTCATATATTTAATTTGATTCATTTCGTGTTCAGTCATTCTTTTTATTTATTTCATTCAATTTGTTAGTTTGAGTCAATTTATTCTATTAGTCTTATAACTATTTCTAAACATAGTCTAAATTTTCATTTAATGAGCTAATCTAATTTGATTCGGGAATTTTATAATTTTGAATTCTTTAATCATTCTACTTATTTCTACTATTTTTAATTTCGTTCGTTTTATTGATTTTCTATTATGTATTCAGTTTATTTGAGATATTATTCGTGCAGGACTAGAAACTGTGTTCATTCCACCTCTAATTGGGTGCCTACTACGCATGAATTCTGCTAACTCATGAATGATCTAACAGTCATATGTGTAAGAAATGTCTCGTCTCCCTGCTAGGTGGATTAAATCTTTTTTTTCTTCTAGTTACTACAACATTAGCAAATATAGATAGTTGCTTATATTTTAGACTCCATCAGAGCGCAAATTTCCTAAACTGTAAGGAGTGTTTCTCTAGTGCTTTGGTTGTTTAATTCTAGACTTGAATGCACTGAGCATCATTATCTTTTTCACAGTGGTTGAACACTCCAAGTGCTTTGAATCATAACCGATAGTTCAATCACTTTAATTTAAATTGTCAGCTGCCATTAGATACTCAGGTAGTAATTACTACGTGGGTATCTAATGAGAGATAAACAATTTAAATTAAACCGTGTTAAGTATTGGGATCAATAATTTCTTTTATGATAGCCCACCACAAAAGCCACGGATATCGAATGGCATTATAGTGATACGTCCATTTACAATACACAAACACCTTCGATTTCGCTAATTTATATCACTACACTTATTAATTAGTATATCTAGCCTACTTCTTTCGTTTTATTAGTTGCTTCAAAATTTATAATAGTGATTGTCAACCTTTTTCGTACCATGTACCCCTTTCTAAATATTGTTTTGTATCGTGTACCCCTTACTGGAAATTACTTACAACATTTATCCTGTCGGCAAAGTCAAAATGATTTTCAGATGGATGAACATCATACTTTTACAAATACAAACTTATATAGTATAACAACATATATTTTACCTCTATGTTGGTCTAATTCACCCCCGGCTTAAAATCACTGATCTATAATATAGAAAATTTCTACCTCGCCTGAAGTCATATGAATCCCATATTGATATAGTATTCTAGTATTGGGCATTCCATAAAACGTTTTTGGTGAACTGATCATTTTTTTAATTATCTCTTCTACTGTTAATTAGATAGGTTCAGCTGAATTGTTTCGACATCAAAGTAATAGAAATTTTTCAACAATGTTTCTTAAACACCCTCCTTTTCCCCCAAACTAAAAATAGCATTCTCGACCAAGTTATTTGTCATAAAATAATGTGTAATACTCAGTAACTGAATTGAGTAATGTTTCGTTGATTCTTTACCGTAATACCGGGCACTCAAATCCGCATAACACCGACAACAGATGCGTGCAGTGGACCAAACTAGTTGAGTTTGATTTCTTATTGTTATCGCAACTTTTGTTATAATTGAAATCCAGGTGCGACTGATTGATTTCCTGTAAAGGCGGCTTTTTAACTGTGGAGCAGTTTAATTTATTCTACGGTGTGGATTCAGGAGGTATGCATCGCGAGGCCATTGTGGGACAGTGTCTCCCATAATTCAGTGTATAACAAGGACGTCGAATATAATCAAGGTACAAAAACAAATTAATGTAAATATATTTTATTTGAATGAAATACCTCTTCACAATTTCCTATAATTGTGCCCATACTCCTCGCTGTTCGTTAATTTTCTCCCAACACACTAAACCGACACGGTTACGGTCATTGTTTTCGTTATCCCCGTGTAGTGGATAAAGGCAGCCTGGGATATATGATACAACAGAATACTTATATAATCTATGTAGGCCCGCGACATTTGCCTTGGACTCTTATTCCACGGGAACCAATCCAGAAAATCCTTCAATCCTTCGTTGGTAGCAGATGCCATGGCCAACACAGCGATATGCCGATCTAATTGTTGCAGCCGCATCACTGTTCCACCAGCTTGTGATAGCTTCAAATATTTTCGCACTAGAGAAAAAAGTTGAAAACTGCATCAAGAAAAAGAACTTCGATCACGAATTTTCTAAAATTTCACTTACCTTCTGCGGTTTTGATGTTTTTTTCTTGTTTGCTGTGTCTTTGTTCTACTGCTGTTCCAGATTCTGTAAGCACTCCGGAACAAATAGTAAGCACTCGATCCGGACGAAATTGGCTATCAGTTGCTAGCGCTCACGTCCAGCTACCAATTTTTCTTCAGTCACTGGTCAAATAAATAAAAAAGGAATGTTCTCGCCTAATAATTTAAATTCTCTTTAGCGCTCAATGGTGAGAGGATATGGATATCGCAGCTCGCCTACTTGAAATGTTGCATCCGATATTTTGTATCACAACAGAGCGAAAGTATTCTCTTCCGCTCAAAAAAAATTCTCGGCGGCCATGTTTAACTCAACAATTCGGTCATCGATGACCAATTGTTGAGCAATGTTGAATTTCGAAACACGCCTATTGACTTATCCAGCTGCGTTGGTATTTTGCCGTTCAAATTGAGAGGAAAACAAATCGTTTACACGGAGAATTGGGAGGAAAACAAACCGCTTCTGAGCTTAAGGGGAGTGTGATAGTATAAAAATGCGAGATCTCGGTGTGCGTATTTTAAACGTCAGATTCAGATATCTCAATGTGCAGCTTGCTATGGAGAACGAACAATGAGGTTGATACTAAGGTGTGGCAATGCTACTGCTCTCTCGCTCGATCTCTGTAAAGCGGGCGGTTTGTTCGTTTGACGTTTTCAGCTGCGTCACTGAATATTGCAAATGAATGCGGCTGAATATGATCAATTTTCATTCAATGAATTTGAATATTTTTAACTCTGGTGCACATCTTTTCGAATGGGAGAGAGAAAGAGCAACGGGTATTATTACGCTATGCTCATATACCTACAGTATAGAACAGTGGTGAATGGTTCAATTGACCATTGCACGAAAATGTATAACCTCACTTTTCTGACAGTTCAGAGAACTTATTTACATGGACTTAGGAACTCAAACCAAGTTTTTTGTACTGGGTGGAATCAAAAAATTTCTAACACATGTAAACAAGCACGCTGAACTGTAATTTTTTCGAGCATTTTTACTCATATGACGTCATCTTGCAATTTCCCATGAGTGGTATATTCGTGAAGCGAAGAACGAATGAAGAGTGTTCGGGTTTTTTCAGCTCATTCGTTTTCCAAGCTCTGCATAGTATGCATCGCAACCACACATTGCTATCACATTCGATCTGGCGATGAGTGTAAATTTTAATCAAAATTTGCTTCATGACAATTTGACAATACGAAAGATATGGTTACAATTTCTCATATTCTTGGGACTTACATAGATATTTACGTAGCCTGGTCATTTACCTGAAAAGATAAAAAAAATGAAAATATTAGTAGGTTTTAGCTAGCAGCTAATTTCGCTAGTATCAAACCTAAGCAAAGATTTGGTACTCTGTTTTCCGTTAGTCATTTCCCAAAACGGTAAATAGGCTCATGGCACTTTTTTTAAATTCGTGTATTTGATACAGTTTGATACGCGAACATAACGGAATCTTGTGTCTTTGATCTATTTACCATAAATAAATAATGAAATATACAGGGGCGGAAAAGGCGTCGATTGCCTTGTACACAGCTCACCTGGTTTCGATTCCAAACCCGCACATAGGGTTAGAGAATTTTGCCAACCAGAAAAAGAAGCGAATGACTCTCAGGTTAAAAGACATATAATAATTTTTTTTTTAAAAACTACTATCTCTGGAATTTCAAATCAAGAAAAGCAAAATCACACAACCGCACTCCGCCATTCAACATATTTCATCAAATTTCAATTTCACGCCTGGCTCGAATTTTATTTATCGTCATGTGTCTCATTGATTTAGTTTATTATCCCAAAGATGTCGGTAGGAGACAGAGAGAATTGAGACTGTCGATTTCTGTCCCTCGCCCAGTTAACAGAGTGTGAGCAAAGCAAACCCGCCGTTCAAAAGGACGGAATCCCGGCCGAACTTCTAAAAGTCTGGAGTGGCCGGCTGTATGAATCAATCCACTGCGTGACCGGGAGGTTCTGGGTGGAGGAAAAATCGTCTTCGGATTGATTGAATGCCCTCATTTGCCTTTTCTTCATGGAATGCGACAAACGCGAGTGTAATAACTATCAAGCCATAACGGTAACGTCTAAAAGATACTTTTCCGATGTCTGTTTAGCAGACTGCTTCGTTGTCTGAATATTTTGTCGGCGATTACTAAAACTGATTTCGAGAAAAAAAATCAAAGAAGGGGCCCGATCTTTATTCTGCGATAAATTCTGGGGGCGATTCCGGCAATACAATTTCAAGATTTATCATCTGATTGTGGATTCCAAGGTGGCGTACGATGCAGTGAAACGAACGGACTGTAGCTGATAAACAGACTTCCCATGAACATCGACAATTTTGTATCTGTGTTCAAAATTTCGTGCACGCGTTCAAGCTCAAACATGCTTCGTATCGACGTACAGGTTCGCCTCGAACATAGAACCCAAGCGAACGGTGTACAAACTCTAGTTCAAACATCCGTGTACGTACACCGGATGCGTACACGAGAACGATTTGCACAAGGCAAAAAGAGTCAACGTTAGTAATGATGATAGTGAGAAAGAGAAAACTAGAACCCTAGAACCTACGTGTACGCACACCGTGTACGTACATGGGGTTCGGTTGTGCAGGCGAACATGTGCACGTGTTTAGGTACGAAATAGCGTGTTTGAGTTCGTACACGGAGTGCGGATTCAATATGAGCACGGGACCAGAGCGAACATTGTGTTCGATGTGCATATGGGAAGGCGGCTGATAAAGCTTGAATATGACTTTACGACAAAACTGATTAGGCTGATTCGTATGATACTTAATAGCTCAAAATGGAATGAGTATATTCGTAAATCGCTACGATTTAGTTTTGTGCAGAAAATTTTCATAAAATACACGAATTTTTCGTACATATGATGAATCATTCGTAGTTCTATTGAAACACTTATTTTTTTATCACGAGTTTTTCGTGAAAACCACGAACGACTTTCGATGGCTTATTACGAAACGGCTTCATTAGGCAAACGAATTGCTTGCTGCTATATACTGTTTTATAATATTTACGAGCACCATTAGTCAAACCGTCAAAGTCAAAAGAGTTTCAATAGAGACTCTACCTGTAGAATATGGAGTCCTTGTTGCAATAAGTCAGATAATTGTTGATCATCACGACGGTCTCGGCCTGACTATTAAATAACCGCATTCGTGTCCGCCGGTTTCAGGAAGATTTCCAGAACCTCTTTCGCTTCCACTTGATCCAGAATCCAGAGCAGTTGAGTCATGCTCGTTGGTTTTGTATGAATAAGTTTGAATTTTTCTCTTCCGGAGCAATGTCAAAATAATATGCTAATAAATGCGAAAACTTCTCTTAGATGAACGAAATGAATTCGTGCGTCTAACGATGTTGTTCGTAATATACAAAAACATTTATTAAAATAAACGAATTTACGAAAGCTTTTGTTCACTAATCGGCCATTCTTGTTCATGAAATGGACGAAACCTACTATTTACAATGCACGAAAATATTTCGTTGCAGAAAATGACGAATAAACTCGTGCATTGCAATATCAAATTCATTATATTTACGAATTTATATTCACAATATATACGCGAACGGAGGTCTTAGTGGAATGTACGTAATGTTTCAAAGATTTTCTTCCATTTAATTCCACTATGTTTTTATAGTTAGATGCATAGACTGATACAAACACTGAAGAAGATTACAAGTAGTAATCGAAATACCGGTATCTGTTAAATAGTGAAGTGCAAGTGCATCTAACTATAAAAACATAGTGGAATTAAATGGAAGAAAATCTTTGAAACATTATGAATTTATATTATTAGTGAATATAGCCGGAGAGACATCCAACTTGTTTGTGACGTTAGCTGGATTGAAGCAGGGCGATGTACTTTTCAATCTATTGTTCAACATAGCGCTCGAAGGTGTGCCTATCAAATAAACGAACTGAAGAAAAAATAGCACTCCAAGGTGCGATACGAATATTGACTGTGTAAAGCAACAGAACCATTATTACAAGATCTCACGCTTCTTCTCAGACAGCGTCGACATCAGTGACGTTGATCGCAGAGCAGTGGAAGAGACATGCATGCCATTTAAGACGAGGCTATCAAACTTTCGTAACTTTGTCGTACTTGACCGAAATGAATTTTGCTCAGTATACTTTTAGAGGGCATTGTTTAAAAAGTTTTGCAGTTGCCAGTCAGATTCCGGGTTAAGTGGAATAAAATCAACAAAGCGTTTGCGGAAGGATTTTGTTCTCTCACGTGCAAAATCCTGGATTGTTGCATCGCACCTTAGGAAAATTAATGAATATACATCATTTGACCGTCTCCAAGGTCCTCCAAAGGTTCCGAGAAAGGATGATGGTACAAGCCATGAGCTGGACGAAAATTGTGCACATCGCACGTAGAAATCCCGATAGAATATGGAAAAGTCAAAAATACTATTTTTAAGGATTCTACTTTAGTTTAACCAAAAAAGTTAGATTAACAAAATTATAAAAGTGGAACAATTTGAGGCCTTAGTTCGCGTTATAGAACCTAGATATTCTTGGAGAATTCACAATATAATTCTACACTATCTATTTTTGTCGATAGTTGAGGTCTTCAGCAAAGTTGCAGAATATAAATATGTAGAATATAACAATTATTGTAGATTTATTTTTAACTGTTGTTTTTTGGATGTTTAAATTCAAAATTTGCATTTCTTCAAATTTGTCCATATTGTAACCCTAATTGATCAACTCAGTATAATAGTACATACTTATAAATGCGAGTAAACATAGCAATGATCAATATCTAATAATGTACATAAATTACAAATAATATAAACACAATTTATATTACATAGTAAATAAAAAAATTAACATTGAAAAGTCGAAAAACTGATTTTGGTCACATTTACGAAAACAAGAATTTCTCCTTGAAAATTAGATCTGATATCTGTGATATCTTCGAAGAAGTTATTTAATTAAAACATAAAATTCTACAACTTTGCCGAAGACATCTACCCTCTAAGATTTCCTTTGAACATTTTTTTTGCTCTGGTACTCTAGTCTGATAAAGTTTTTTTTACAAATAATATTGTGAATATTTGGATTGGTCCCATTGTGCCCTACATTCGTTGGCTGTATGCAATAGAGGAAAAGGCGCGTGCAGCGAGCATTCAAGTAGACTGAAGAATGATGGCCGTAGCGTGCGGTTGGCCAGGTTGGGCCCCGCCAAGGGTGCCAACCTTAGGGGACGCTATAATCTTGATAATAACCGAGGTTAAGTCATAAAATAAATCAGGATAGGAGTATCATTCTCAGGTACACATAAAATTATTGTTTGAAACTGATAAAGAAAGCCAAAGCAGGCAGCAAAAAGGCGCACAACTGAGACTCTACCAAAGGCGCCAGAAGACTAGGGTACGGTCCTGTTAGTCCAGAATAAACAACGAACAAGACAAAGACTTCAGATTTCAACAAAAATAGCGAAAGTTATTGCTAAATTTTTCCACTCGGTACAAGCAACCAACCATGCAGACGATCCTTGTCAAAGAAGACGCGAAGCAGTCTCAAACGCAGGTCGGGTGACCTAGTTAGAAAGGGCACCCCATTTTGTCCCGTCCAATGCGATTGTCACTCAAAATCTTTGCTCATTGGAGCAAGAGGTCATTGAAACAGACAATCCCGTTCTTCAGTAGATCCACGCATGTCAAGTTCGAATCGATAACAACACCATCGACCTCAACTTTGTGAACGGACATGTAAACGCGTTAGTTCTTCATGAAAGTCTTGTCGCCATTAACGTAATTTGTTTGCTTTACAGAAAATATCACAATTCTGAACTTATCTAGGCGAACTTTCGAGTCATCACGGGCACAGCTGAATATTTCTGCGTCTTGCGTAATATTAGACTACTTCGCGGACTATATTTGATCCGAAAGAAGATCGGATACGGATGCTCGGAGTCTTTGGTGACGAATCTTGTTCGACATCCATTTTAGGATCATTTGGGTCAATTCAGAAGAGTTTATTTATGCATTAACCTGGAGCCAGACGCAAAGTGAAAACTGAAGAATAGGAAGGGACAGAAATCATGGGGGATATAATTTGAAAGTTAAATCTGAATTTAATAGTAAAGGAATAAAGTGGGGTCATCTATCTTCACATCAAGTTCCTAAAATTGTCTCCTCAGTATACTTGACATACGGTAGAGTGCCAATATTTATGGTCTTCCTAAAATGTCAAATCGGACACGCCCCAAAAGTATTGGTGTCTACAAAAAAAGTCTCCATGCAAAAATTGAGCACAATCCAAAAACAATGTCATAAAGCGTCGAGATCTGGTGTAATATTGAAAAAATGTCTTTGCGGTGCAGGGATAATTCTTGAATTGAGATAGGACTTGAGTTTAGAAAGGCAGTTTTTTATTTTTTTTTGTATGCCAAATGTTTTAAAAATCAATGAAATGTCGAAATTTGGTGTACATTAAAAAAAACAATATTTTTGATTTTTATTTAAAAATCTCAAATCAAAATTGAAAATACAAGAGAGGCAACTTTATCAAAACAATGTTTTATGAGAACCCGAAGAGGCGAATGACAATGATGACAATGTGATTGAAAAGGAAAAACATATTTGAAGTTTGAACTGAAAAAGAAAGCCAAAGTAAACAACAAAGGGGCGCACAACCGAAACTTCGCCAAGGGCGCCAGAAGACCACGCTACGGCTCTGATGGGGGCCATAATCGATTGACCTGGAATTCTTAAATCGTGATTCGGAGCACCCGGATTGTTCGGCCACGATGATGATTAGTTATGGAATTTGCGTTTCGACTCCGTCTCATTAGAATCCGATACTAACTTAGTGATAGGACAAAGCTAGCGCCGGATTGACGCTAGCTCCGGAGACACAATTTGTGTTCCAGAGCATAATGATGTTGATAATATAGAGGAATTCCATGAGGAACAGGCCGACCACAAAATATGACCGTCGTCGATTCAAACGAAACTTTGAAGTTGTGTTCGGTTTTTGAATCTCCATGATTTTCTTTGACAATTCCATATCAACACTTGAATAGGGCTAATAAGATTTGTAAACAAACTTTTGTTTTGCTGATTTTCTTAATTTGTTCTAATTTCAACACAGAAGACATTTTAAATTGAGTCTACCAAGGGTAAAGATGTTGATTCATGTGTATCTTTCAAGAAATTCAACACGACGGCGGAATAATGAGCGAAATAAGTTTGTTTACAAAAATCTTTTTAGCCCTTTTGAAGAATTGATATTGAATTGCAATAATTTGACACTCGAGCAAGTTTTTAAAAGGGCGTAAACATTTCTACGTGCATTAGTTTCAATTTTTTTTGTTCGATTACTGTATTCTATACAGCAAAACCTTCTGAGAACGAGTTTTAGGAAATTAATATTTATGTACAAAAAATACGCACTGAAAAAAATTTTGTGTCATTTTTCACAAACAAAAATTTGTGTTAAAAATTTAAATTGCAAAAAACCCATTTTTTCCAATTTTTTATATTTTGTCAACAAAAACCTAAAGAGAATAAAAACATTTTAAGTGTAATTATATGATGGAGAACTTATCGGTAAAGAAGTTTTTCTAACAATAACTTTATACATGTTTTAAAATTTCATACTAATTGACATACAAAACCGTAATTTTATTACTGAATATATTTCTAGGTATAATTTTAAATCAAAATGCATTTAACAAAAATCTTCCAAAATGTAATAGTTTTCGAGATATTTGGAATTTTGTGATTTCGTGTGATTATGCCCTTTTTAAAAGATATTCTCGTAACCCCATCATAAAATGTCAAAAATTTACTTTTTTATCGTTTTAAAGACGTAAAAGAACCTTTTTCAGTGTATTTGGATCATGGAGAAGCTTTCAATAAAAAAGTTTTCTTAACAACAACTTTTGACATATTTTTGTAATTCATACTATTTGCAGGCAAAACGCAATTTTCTTTTTGAATATGATTCTAAACGCCATTTTGAATTCAAATGCTTATAACAAAAATTTTCTGAAATGTAGTGGTTCTCGAGACATTTTAAATTTTGTTTCAACAACACAATTCTTTTGTTTTATTACGACCTTTTCAGTTATTCGCGTTTCTCCATCAACAGCAAAAAAGGCCATAACATTTCCTGTAACTTCTCTTTTGATATCAAGGCAATATTATAACCCATTTGAAAGCTACATGAAAACAACCAAAATATGATCGAACTATTTAGTTTATTCATTAGCTTTCAAATAATATCAATATCAATATCACCTTGATGTCAAGGAGAAAGGTACAGGAAATGCTATGGGCCTTTTTAAAAACCTATTGTTGTTGATGGAGAAACGCGTATAACTTCTGAAAAGGTCGTAATAAAACAAAAGAAGTGTGTTGTTAAAACAAAATTTGAAATATCTCGAGAACTACCACATTTCAGAAAAATTTTGTTATGAGCATTTTAATTCAAAATGGCGTTTAGAATCGTATTCAAAACGAAAATTGCGTTTTTGACTGTAAATAGCATGAATTATAAAAATATGTCAAAAGTTGTTGTTAGGAAAACTTTTTTATTCAAAGCTTCTCCATGTTCCAAATACACTGAAAAAGTTTCTTTTACGTCTTTAAAACTATAAACATTAGATTTTTGACAATTTATGATGGGGTGACGCGAATAACTTTTAAAAATGGCATTATTACTCAAATTAACTGTTTTTGTTGGAACAAAATTCCAAATATCTCGAAAACTATCGCATTTTGGAAAATTTTTGTTAAATACAATTTGATTGAAAATGATACTTAGAGTTATATTCTGTAATGAAATTACAGTTTTGTATGTCAATTAGTATGAAATTTTAAAACATGTATAAAATTATTGTTAGAAAAACTTCTTTACCGATAAGTTCTCCATCATATAATTAGACACAAAATATTTCTATTCTCTTAAGGTTTTCGTTAACAAAATATAAAAAAATGAAAAGAATGGGTTTTTTGCAATTTAAATTTTTAACACATTTTTTGTTTTTGTGAAAAATGACAACATTTTTTTCAGTGCGTATTTTTTGTACATAAATATTAATTCCCTAAAACTCGTCCTCAGAAGGTTTTGCTGTATAAAATACAAAAATCGAGCAAAAAATAATTGAAATTTATGCACGTAGAAATGTTCACGCCATTTTAAAAAATTGCTCATGAGTCAAAATAATCTTACTGTTTGTTGAAAATGTTTTGTCTTCCATACCGGTGAAACGTGTAAAGTTTCATAGGAATCGGTCCCGATTTTAAATATTTTCGGACGGATGTTCGTGGAATTCCTCTATAGCAGCCGTTAATCAATTCGGTACTTGTTTTAAAGTACCTAACCTCAAAACCTCAAAAATGCTGCTCTTTTTCGGCTATGACTTCATAATTTGAGTAAAAGCTCTGGTCAACAAGCCATGTCTTCAGATTTGAGGACATATAATAGTCACGTGGAGCCATATCCGGAGAGAAAGGGGTATGCGAATAGATTTGGTAACCTAATTCGGTCGGAGCATAATGTTTGTTTTTGAGCATCAACCGATACTCGCAGAAGTCAATGCACGCATAGTTTACGCATGTTCAAATGGTGAAGTATTCAAAACACGTTCTCATAAAATGTTTGCCGTGTCAACTACATTCAGGGGTAAAATTTGTCCTCATCACTCAGTCATACCGTTCGATAGAGATCGTTTTCAATGCATAACTTGGGAGCAAGAAATAACACGCTACCATCATATATAAAACGTTTCCTAAGTACCCAGTGTGGATTGGAGAATGAGAGACAAATAATCCCTACTTTACTGTCGTGACTTGTACTTATTTATACTGCATCGTTCACCTACTGAGTCTTTCATTTGACTTCCGATATTACCGAAACTAATGTCTTATCAGCTACGAAATGCTTTCCCCTCACATGCGAACTTGATCGTATGAACAGTCACACTAACAACCGGGACTGCTACTTACTCCAGAGCGTCAGCGTTCTATCCCAGCCCAGATTAATGGGATTTTCTGAGATAAAAAGTCCCTATCCATTTTTTTTTTGAAGAGGAAGTAAAACCGTTTGTCCCGGTCTATGAGTTGATGAATCCAGACGGTGAAGTCGGCTCTCTTTCATCGGCTATAAATACTTTGGTATGCTTCAAAACAAGCGGAAAATAATTAAAATTAAATAAAACATTAAACGACTTCCAACTGTAAACACATTTATGACCTTACTCCGCTGCACTGGCACCCTATCGCGCCGCCATCAACTACTTCCGTCAGATCGTTCAAGGTCAACCGACGAAGATCTCCGCGCCGGAAAGTGGGTCACGGTGCTGATGAAACGGTTCCACACCGGGAGGGAGCGCACTTTTATGACGATAATTATGAGCATTTTACCGTACCAACGAACTGAATTTCGTGGCTTTTGTCTTCGTTGATTGGGACGCGTTTCGCGTTTGCTCAGAGACATGTATGAATGTGCCCACAGGGTTGGCTGGTACCTGCGACCGACCGCCGCGCAGTCAGTTCCAGTTTAGAACTCTTCGTTACTACTTCGAACAAGACCGGCCGACAGACTGAATGAGCTGTACTGAATGTGTAATGAATTCCGACTTAATTATGCTAATGGTGGTGCTAAACTGAATTAGTTATCGTCGTATCCCCCGACTGGGCATCCCTATAGTAAAAATAGGCCGCAGGTTTTCGCGGAGTGAGTTGTAGGTAGGCACCGACGAATCCACCGGTTTTCCTGGCTATATGAAATATGAAAACACAGCTATGAAAAGCGGCAAACTTTTAACTTTGTTATATTGCTCTCGAGCTACGTTTTTAAAACATTTGCAGCGAAGTTGGCGAAAAAGCGAGAGTCGCACCAAGCCAGCGTTTATTACCATTTCGATATGAAGAAGGCGCCCTTTTCGGGAATACCTACCGTGGTGCAGCGGGTTGTTGGTGGTGGCCTTTAGCATATATGTTGACTTCTGATGTCGGTTAGGCGAACGGTACTACACAGCTCGTTACAACGATATTTTATTTAATTACGCCAATGTCCCATTTTAGTTGCATTAATCAGGCTCGGTCGTTTGAGCTGCACTCACATTAGCGATATATGTAGTGCGCTGTGGCATTAAAGCTGCTTTGCAACGGTACGCGGAGTGGATAAGTGCGAAAATGTGCGAACCGGTTTGACATTTAAATATATATAGGTCTCTTCCTTCTTACGTTTACTCGCAGGCCACGGGCTCTCTAGAGTGAGTGAACTCGGTACGCTTGGGCACTTTCACAGAACAAGCTACGAGTTGCAATTCGCAAATGTGAACCTAATAAGCGAAACGGGTATTGGAGCCAGCAAACTCTCACCTACTTACAGCAGTGTAAGACCCAGATTACGCAACGAAAGTACTACGGCCCGGTCTGGCGACAGAACGAAAGCAGGCTCCGCTTCGTACGCCCATATTGATATCGCTTCTCAGGGTAAGCCAACCAGAAGCCCATTTCCAGTAAGTCAGGCTTGTCACACACATATGGCGCTATCCGTCGTTGCGTGGAAGGTATGGGACGAAGTAAGTACGAATTGATGGCAAAACTGTCGCCTACTTCAACACTCTGCCGCCGCCGCCGCCACCCAGCAGCAGCAGCAGCTGCGGCGGCGAGACTGGAGATGTAACCGAAGAGTTAGTACTCGAAACGAATCAATCCTATGTTGGGCAGCAGATTGGATGCAAAAAAAACATATCGATCAATGGTTCAAACTGCAAGGAAAACTGGATTTGTTTTCCATTGACACATATTCATTTTTATCTCGCTGAGGCCATTTTATGCTTCACAGGACGGGTGTGGTTTGACCAACATACGGGTTGGACACTTTGCTTTGGGTTTGGAGGGGGGATATGCTGATTTCTTTAAGCGTCAGATTTGTTTTTATCTCAGGCTATCGACTATCTACCCAATTCAACAATTTGCCCTAGCTTGTCATGAAATTGAAGGAAAAAAGTAGTAAATCTTATTTACCATTGCTGCAATTTGTTTTCAATTATAAGAATAACTAGCAACAATTTATTTTTGTGGAGTGGATGCAACGATGTTTTCTAGACCTCTCCACATTTTGAAAAAGTTTTGAAATATACATGGGTCAGCTCAAATTTTTGTTCTAGGTGTGAATTTAAGAACTTTCACCAAAAATGGCCTCCTTTGGACAGGATTTAGAGGTGTCTCCAATCAAAAATCGTGTTTTTGCTATGTTTCCATAGTAACATCACTTACACTCTGATTTAATAGGCCCTACATGCCCACATATCATCAAAGGTTGTTCCTTACACATATCTTAACATGTTTTAACAGGTGAACATAGCTCTAATCGCAGTAGAAAATTTGTTAACTGGATTTTCATATAGAAAAGTATATCAAAACCAAGGAAAATTAGTAGTATTTTTTCTTGGTTTTGGAATTCTTCTTTGTTTTCAGTTCTCAAGTCCCAGTGCACGATTAAAAAATTGTTCCCAAAAACGTGAATAAAGTTCCATGAATTTAGGAAGAATCACGTTACGAAACCAGTGCAATGAACAAAAATCATGTGTTTTATAATTATGTTCCATTTTCTGTCGGTAACGCCTAAATAACGCTTATATTTGTGAGAAAACCTGTTTTTGTTTTGTGAACTTCAGTCACGGTTTCCGTCATACCATTACTATATCAACTTTCTGTACGTGACTCCTGATTTCTAGCGAATTAGTCACAACTCACCATTCATGATCATGAATTAGTTCCCAAAATCATAAAATAATTTTTAGATATTCGTGAACTAGTTCATAATTCCTAGTATAGTAGTCGCGACTTACCATTCAAGCTCGTGCTCCACAAATTCGAAAAATATTATTAATGTCTGCGTGAACTGATTTATGATTCCTAGCACTGACCAGTCGTGCTCTTGAAACGTGAACTGATTCATGACTTGTATTATAATAGTCACACCTGACCATGTGTGGCCGTGAACTAATTCACAAAACCAAAAATATCGTTCATGTGTTCATGAACTAGTTCATGATTTATAGTATAATTTTCACGACTGACCATTCGTGTTCGTGAAATAGTTCACAAAACCAAATAAATTTTATTCATGGATTTGTGAACTGATTCATGACTCGTCATACATGATTCGCGATCTATCGCGAGTGCTTGTGATATTTAGAAGACATCCGTAATTTATTTATTTATTTCGTCAAGCATATGTAGACTACATAGAATGGTTTTACAATATTTACTTATATACTATACATTATTTCTACGGTTTAGTTCAGATTTGATTTGTTTTCTAGACATGGAAAGGTCAATTATTACACAATTTTCATTATAATGACGCATCATTCTATTGATGGGGCTATTTTTAGCATAGTTTGTCCTAAAAGATTGTTCTTGGAATAAATTACGAGTTCTTAGTTGTCGGCTAGGTACATAAAATTTTATTTGCGAAAGTAATGATGCGGATTGTACAGGTTGAGAAATAATGTCGTTGATAAAGTAAAGCATGGCAAATTCGCGGCGTTCTTTGAGTTCTTTGTATATTAATGAGCATGCAACGTGCTTTATACGATGGAAGAGGAAATGTCGTCCAGTTTAGTTTACGAAGCGCGTACAAAATAAATTGTTTTTGGACTGATTCGATGCGTTCTTCGTACAGGACAGTGTATGGGTTCCATACTATGCTGCAATATTCCAAAATTGGCCTGACATATGTATTGTATAATGATTTTATTGTGAAAGGGTCTTCAAAATTGTAGGTGAAACGTTTAATAAAGCCCAGCATACTATTTGCTTTATTTATTATTGTATTATAATGTTCAACAAATGTGAGCTTGGAGTCTAAGATTACGCCTAAATCTCGTACAATTTTGCATTTTTCTACAAGTTGGTTGCCTAAGTGTATGTCTATGGGAACATTTGAAATTTTTCTGCTGAAGGTTATTGAGTTGCATTTCTTTACATTAAGTTGGAGTAGACTTTTGCTACACCACGTGTGGAATATATTTATTTCGTTTTGGAATATTTCAGTGTCTTTGACATTTCTTATTTCCATGAAAAGTTTCATGTCATCTGCATATATAAGCACTTTAAGATGTTTGAGTATAAAGGTAATGTCATTAACGTACAAAATAAAAAGAAGAGGGCCTAAGTGGGAACCCTGGGGTACGCCAGAGGTGACAGAAATTGGTTCCGAGAGTATATTCTGAAAGCGAACTGTTTGTTGACGTTTCGTTAAATATGATTCGAGCCATTTCAATAGTTTATTTTCTATGCCATATTTTTGCAGTTTGAAGCGTAATAAAGGTACGTCAATACGGTCGAATGCTTTTCTATTTCATACAACTCTGTACATGGTCTAGAAATTTTCACGTACTATTTCACAAAATTTGAGTTTTGTCGTGAAATGTCATATATTTATATACAGCCTAAAGCGACTAGTAATAGGTGCGAGCAGCAGGTACAAGAAAACTATTAGGGCCTCGAACATCATCTTTCATTCGATAAGGTTCAATGTGATGTCTGGCCAGGGTGTTAATCGATAATTAATCGTCATCGTCGATAACGTTAACCACCCGTCAACGTCATCGGAAACTCCGTTAACGATAATTTATCGTCGGATTCATCGTCATCGTCGATAATTCATCGGTGGTTATCGCGATACATTTTGCGTTACTTTCCCGTTTATTGGAGTTGAAGTTGATGCGACTAACTTTCTATTGTTTAGAAATAAATAACTATTGAAGGACATGTTGTTGGCACTTGAAAATCAATAGTTTTGGACATTTTCAATACATAGGAGGTTCGAAGATGTGTCAAAATGGATTTTTTCAACTTTTGCGGAAAGTTTATTATATTGAAGAAGTTATTGGTAACTGAAAATCAATAGTTTTGGGCATTTTTAATGTACCGTCGGCGCGTCAAAATAGATTTTTTTTCAACTTTTCGCGAACTTTTTATATTGAAGGGCAGGTTGTTGGCAGTTGAAAATCGATAGTTTTGAACATTTTCAATTCACAGGAGGGAGTGCACAGTGCTTCCAAAGTGGCAAAAAGGTGAAAGAAATTCTTTGAACCACGAAAAACATTTTTAGCTATAGTGCCTTTAGCGAAGTTTATTTATATTTTTTTTTTTGCATTTAAAAAGTATTAGTTGGGTGATTAATCCCTCTAAAGCTGAGAAGCAAGTTTTTGTTTGGTCATTTATGAAAATAAAAAAAAACTTTACTTGGAAAAGTTGTTGAGAATATCTTAAGTACTAACTTAGCTGAAGAGACTATGTGTCTATCTATCGATTTTGATTTACATTTGTGGAGATTTCTTTGATATACTCCTGAAAATTGCTTTTTTCAAAACACTTTTCCTGGTAATTTTGTAGAATTTCAAAATGTTCCAAGATTTTGTTCAGCATAAGAAAATACAGAATTTTTGTAATTTAAGTTGATTTGTATCTCTTACAACTTAGAAGTTATCGAATGACCTCTTTAAGGGAAATTTTTACTAAATGATCAGAACGGGTTATAAGGCTTTGTCGAGGGACTAAAGAAGAATATTTCAACCGCTGCGGTTTATTGAAAAGAAACAAAAATATGTTAGTCCAGGTGTTTGCGTTTCGACTTCGTCTCTTCAGAACCAGAAAAAATATGTGCCAATTTTGTCAATGTCATCGTTCTATCAGCCTAAAATTGGTCAAGGAGCTGATAAAAACGGGTCTGCACTGTATTCAAAAAACGATTAAAACTCTATTATGAGGCCGTTCATAAATTACACTACATATTTAAGGGTAAAAGAAGAAAACATGAAGCATCTTGTTACATAATGGTGAGAAGAAACGGAGGAGGGGGCTAAAAGCTTCCCAACTAGAAAAGGAAATCAAACATTGGAAATATGTATGCCCTTTTTAAAATCCAAAATCTTCTAGTTTAAATTAAAATTATAATAAAATCTGTTAATCACCACACCACTTAAATGTGTAGTGTAATTTGTGAATGGCCTAATAATAGTGATTTAGTAGTTTTTTCAATATATGTTTTTGCGTGCTAAAAATTACTAATTACACAATGGCTCAAAATTTGTTTTCTTCATGGTCAAAACAATTTTGATCACATTTTAGCCGCTTGGAAACATTGTGTACCTGGAACTCTTCTGTGCACCAACTTACTCGACAAGTTAAAAAAATCCATTTTGACACATCGTCGGACTCTTCTGCGTATTGTCCAAAATTATTGATTTTCAACTTTCCCTTCAATACAATACACTTTCCCGAAAAGTTGAAAAAATTTCATTTTGACGCATCGTCGGAACTCGCTGTGCATAGAAAATGTCCAAAACTATTGATTTTCAACTGCCAACAACATGTCCTTTAATAGGTATTTATTTCTAAACAATTGAAAGTTAACTGCATCAACTTCAACTCCAATAAACGGGAAAGTAACGCAAAATGTATCGCGATAACCGATGAACTGACGATGACGATGAATACGACGATACAATTATCGACGATGACGATGAAGGCGACGATACATTATCGTTAACGGAGTTTGCGATGACGATACATTATCGTTAACGAGTAACGCCGATAAATTATCGTGAAAAATGTATCGTATTAACAACCCTGCTGGACATAAAACGAAAACTGCGCTAAGTACCAAAAATGCATTATAAACCTACAAATCTTGTTCATGATCTAGTTCACAAAATAAGATACCGCGAACCATTTACGGTTTTATGAACCAAATCATATTGTCACGTTACTCCGAGTAAAAAATCCGACATTGATTAAACATGCTCAATAGTCACATTACTGCACGTGTCAAAATCAAACGTGAGCTCAAGAATAAAATATTATGATAACGTACATATAAATTACAGAAAAAGTGACTAGGATCCAGAAATCATGAACATAAATCACTCTACTTGTGACTAAAATATCAAGATAACGTGCATAGAAGTTGCGGAAAACGTCATCAACATAAGTCACACTACTCTGCCAGAAAAATTCAATACGAAACTCGTGAATAAAATATCACGAAAACGTGAATATAATTTACGAATATTGTGACTAAAACGCTGAAATCATGAACATAAATCGTGCTACTCTGTCAAAAACATCCGATATTAAGCTCATGAATAAAATATCACAGTAACGTGATGAGAAATTACGAAAATCACGACTAAGCTCTTGAAAACATGACCGTCGGTTTAGCTGATATACTACAAATCAGTGTATCCCCAAAGTGTGAACAAGAATCAAACTAAACATGTCCTGGGAAAAACCACAGTAACCCAACCAAAAATTGCATTGTAACGCCATGTACATTTTTGTGCGAACTAGGTTTTAAAAACACACATAGTTTCATGAAAACAAGAATGTATAATCCATAATTTCAGAAAGTTGATTACGATTTTAAAAAACCGCTCAGTTCACGAAATCGTTATTTTTTGTTCATGAATTTATGAACGGATTTTTTCCGTGTTCCGTGTTGGCAAAATTAAGAATTCAAACTGCTATACTACTGCACGAACATACACAAAAGTGTCAAGCAATGCACTTGTCACACTTAGCTGTACTCCTACTGCACTGTTAACCTCAAATTTCGCAGTCGTCTACAGACAGAATGTCAACCAAACCGGCTTTACCGTTATTTTTCGCCGGTCCGAAAACAATATTGGACAAACAATGCGAAAATTTTGCATATTAAATCTTACTTTATTTGCAACGTCAGCGAGCACCAAAATGTATAGCATAAAAGCTCAAAAATACCAATTTGCTACCGTACATTTCACAGTAAACACTTTGCGATTAGAAAATTTAACATGATGAATCGTTTTCTACATTTTTGTACCATTGATCGAACTGAAACGAGACTATTATTTAGATTTTGGTTGGATCTTGTAAGATCTTGTCAATCAAGTTAATTGTACAAAAAGTACTATTTATTCCGAAAAAGGCCAATCCTCTAAAGTGCCACTGAAAACTTTGGGCGATTCTCATTCGTATGGAGTACGATAATGACCCGTAGGGCACTCGAAACAAGAAGCAGCTGCCTTTTCTGAGCAATCGAACTATTGAAAACTTTGCAAGAGATGTGTATTAAGGATTGGTATGTAAATATTCAGCAGCTTCTAATACTGCTAGAGAAGCATCTATCTTGATCAAAACAAGTTTTTCTTGTTTCTTTACTACAACGCTTTTGAGAAAAACGTGCTAGAAAAATATTAGGCATGAAAGGGTTAATTTTATCAATATTATTCATACTATTTATCTTATTAATTTAATTAACTTTTTTTTGGTTTTATTCATATTATTTATATGAAACCGTTATTTTTTCCCAGTTCATATATTTTATTCAGTTTCTTCGTTTTATCAATACGGTTTGGTCAGTTCTTTTTGTTATTGAATGACTGTTTGTTATCTTGAAACAATTTAATTTACTCTCTTAATTTCATAACATGTTTAATATTGTCTAATTTTCATTTGAGCTAGTTTGATTTATTTATTTTATTAATTTGATTTATGTTAATCATTCTAACCATCCTATGAAATTTTTTTTTGCTTCATAGTTATTTTGAATTTTCATTTGTTTTATTATTTCGTCGTGACTAACGGCTTTCCTTTCAATATAGGGGCCCCTTTTCAAAATTTCGGAAGAAAAATGATGTAAGGTTTGAACGCTTATATCTTTTGTTGTACTGAATGGATTTAATCAATTTCCTTGGCATTTTGTCGAAAATATTTGTACCAATGTTGTATTAAATTTTGGAATATGTAGGACATTCATTATCAACGGAAAAATAGTGTTTTGAAAAATCTTTCGAAATCGACTCGGACAAGTGAAAATTTTCAGCCCATCCCGCACAGAGCCGTCAATATGGTGCACCAACCGAACAATAAAATAATGGAAAGTTTTAAATATAGGTCCACTACATGTTTGTTCCTATGATTTTTCGTATTGGGTTGCTTGACGAGAGCAGTTGGTGGGGGAAAGCCGGCATATTAGTTTGGTTATGCCATTAGAAGCTGGACGGAAAGGAAAGGCTCATGAACGCCACGAGAACGAGCGAGAAAGCGATAGTAGTGCATGTAAGCGAAAGCGTTACGTACATTTTGAACCTTAATAACTTTCCTTCTACTAAACGGATAGCTAATCTTGTTTCATAAATCGGAAGGAAAACGTTCAACGCTTGCTACCGATACGTTGTTTGCTATATAAAATTTGTTTACATAGTTCAAAAACTACTTTAAATGAGAATCAACATTAATGATAAAACCTATAAATAGGGGTGTTGCAGCTTTTCTCAAAGCCAAACGCGTGTAAGACGCAGTGCATAACGGACGTACGTGCTAGGTGTTAGGTGGCGAGAAGCTGCATTAGACGACCATTCAGATCGGCTACCACCGGAGAGAAGAAGAAAAGCGTTGGTGGACGTGGTGGCGATGAGAAGGCCAAAAAGCCAAAGGCTAAGAAACGCAGTCACTGAAAAGGCGGTAGCAACTGCCACTAAAAATGCCACCAAAACATCGAAGGCTGCAGCGAACAAGCCGAAGACCCCAAAACCAGAGAAGGCCCTCAAACCTGCCAAGAAAGCTGCCCGGAGAAGATAAGTAAATTCACGCGTCTCTAATGTTGCCAACAGTCCTTTTCAGGACTAACAAAATACTTGTAAAGAATTAGTGGTGCTTATTTTCCGTTAGCGCTGTTAATTGTAAATGGATTTGTGTCATAGTTATATGCAAACCGTCCTTATTAGGTCGAATGCAAAATGGAAAAAAGAATTTAATTAGAAAGTTTCTTTTATTAACTAATATTAAGTTTGCGCTTGTTAATTCTGTACTTTTACCAGTGAATCATGAGAAAATATTTTTCTAAGTAATCTACAAACCCGAAGGTTTTTGCAAATCCTTCCAAGATAATCAGTGAATATGGCAACACCAAAACGAATGATGAAAATATTTTCATTTATCGCACAAAAGGATGGCCTTCCATCAGCACCAAAAAGTTAATAAAAGAAATTCGCTTGATGCATAGCGTGTTCATTCGGTATGAGCTGCGAAAGGGGAATGTTCATATGTATGTACGTAGTGGTAACAAATCGTCGGCAAGGCTTGAGATTCTCGTCTTGTATCACCATAGTTATCTACAAACCGTCCTTATTAGGAAGAATGCATAATGGAAAAAGATGGGTTGGTAATGTATATGACATAACATGGGTATCGTGACCACACTTCGAAGTTATTTCAAATCTTGCAAAGCATAAATTGACATAATTTCAATGATTGTTCCTATATGAATGAAATGACAAATTTTCAGGTTAACACGACAATAACTTTGCAATTTATTTTTATATTTTTAGTTATCATATAATAACTGTCATCTCTTCCAAACAACTTAACCCTCTGCTGCCAACCCCGTGGTTTTGCGGGGTTAAGGAGAATCATTGTAAAATGTCCAATGCACGATTTTATGTTGTTACCTCCACTAAAACCGCTTTAAAACACTTCCACCTGTCATACATTGTCTGCTTGTTGAAATCATTATATGAAATGATATTTGTGTTTAAAATTGAAACTTTGAAAGAAATTAGAAAAAATTAGGGGTATGTAATGTCCGGAACATGGCCGGGATATTGACGTAGGACAATTATTATGTGTGAAAGTTTTCTGTACAACCTTAAAAGATCTTGACTAAAACGTGCATTCCTAAACTTTTATCGACATAAATTTACCGCAAACTACCAACTCCTATTGAGTATTGACAGATGCTTATTGGCCTGTATTCAATGCGGAGAACTCGGTAGTAACATTGTTTTACTGAATAGATTAACGAACGGGATCCCCAGGAAAATTTCGCTGAGCCCGGTGAATCAAACTTAATGCGTAAAATCTAGCCATTTGAAAGAGATACAAGCAGAATTTTCAGAATATGATCATCGCTTTTATGTCCCGGACATTACCCGCCCCTAGTTTTTCGCTAAGCGTGATTCATTTCTGTACATTAGGAAAAAGATTCCGATGGTTGTTTCGAGAGATTTTAACATTGATATTTCAAAGCAAGAAAATATGAAATTTATTCATTTCATGAATGAATGTCTCAACGAGCTTAGAATCCAGCGCATTCCCTATCAACGCAGACGCCAACAACAAAGGTTCTTTTCAGAACCACCATAATTATTATAAAGAATAATTTGAAACATTCCCACATATTTCATTGAGTATCATTCGATTTGAATTACAAGTCAAACGAGTAGTCACGACACTCCGGTTATGCCCTAGACATTACCCACCGTTTCTTGAGTAAACACCCCCTTAAATGAAAAATTATTCCAAAAACTCAACGTAGGGGTATTTTTAACATAGAATGTGTATGCAAAGTTTGAAAGAAATTGGTTAAGTAGTTTTTGAATGTATGGCAGGTAACACCGCCAATTAGGTTTTTTCCAGAGACGTTCTACAAAAAGCTTCGTCACCAAGTCGTTTGTCGATATTTTTGCATAGAAAAATTACAGTGTGTCATTGAAATGATACACTATAATGTACAAAAATTTTAATAAATTTGCTTTACGCAAAGTTCTTGAAAAATTCGCAAAAAAAGTGTTTTTTTTTGCACGCTGAAACCTTTTACACCCCCCCCCCCCCATTAATTATTTTCCAAATTGGAAACTTGATTATATGAACTTTCAAGGGACGGTCCCATATAAAATTTTCCAAAAAAAATAAAGCACGGTTTTTTTTTGTTTTTTTTTTGTTTTAGTGTTTCGGATTCTCCTCGTCAGTAACTAGCACCAACTGGGTGTCTAGTTAGACGATGTATCTAAACTAGTACCCAAATTAGCACTAGTTAGACACTAAAATCCAAAAAGTCACACGTCTTGTGTGAACACTAAACAACTGGCTTATACCGAGTGATGTCTCGATAGTAAGCACAGAAGTTCTGTTTGCCGACGAAGAATATGAACCGAAACTGTCTTGTGGTTTGAAGACCCAAACGCCTGAAATTATGCAAATTCCCAAATGGGAAAATTTTGGACGATGCCAAATTTTTTTGTGCATAAGGGCACATACCTTACATAAAGTAAGTTTTTTGTTTTAGTGTTTCGGATTCTCCTCGTCGTCGGCAAACAGAACTTCTGTGCTTACTATCGAGACATCACTCGGTATAAGCCAGTTGTTTAGTGTTCACACCAGACGTGTGACTTTTTGGATTTTAGTGTCTAACTAGTGCTAATTTGGGTACTAGCTTAGATACATCGTCTAACTAGACACCCAGTTGGTGCTAGTTACTGACGAGGAGAATCCGAAACACTAAAACAAAAAACCGTACTTTATGTAAGGTATGTGCCCTTATGCACAAAAAATTTGGCATCGTCCAAAATTTTCCCATTTGGGAATTTGCACAAAAAAAATAGTTTTTTGCTCGATTATGAATATGTACATTCAAATTTATGTGCGTGAACTTTTAACTTGAAATTAGAAAAAAATAACTGAAAATATAATTAAAGAATCATATAGTGCGAGACAATACCTCACAAACCCTTTAAAACTCATGCGAGCAAGCTTCTAATTTGGAAAAAATTAATAACTCCGCCATTTTTCAACCGATTCGTATCATAAATAGGTCGTTGGATTTCGGTCTACGTGGATTATGAATGGTCCCTAAAAGTAATTATGAAGAACTTACCCTTCAACAACATTATTTAATTCGAAGTCTTCAGTAAAGTTATTGAAAATTATATTGGAAACTTTGTTGAAGCCACGAGAGATATATGCAGCATATTGAAATATAGAACAATATTCTCATAGCTTTATTATAGCACCATTTCATTTGAGACGATACCACACCGGGCAATAACAAACGACGAACTTAGAAATATCTCCCGTGCCTATCAGAGCTATTCGCAGCGAACG